>NC_090733.1:113723736-113736236 GCF_036898095.1 Palaemon carinicauda
AGACTACCATATTCTTAGCTTACCCTGTTCCAACAAACTAGATACATCCCAAGGGTTCATATATTGTGTGATACCAAAGTATCATATAATTACCAATTAAACTACATGTATCATAACACCAGTCTACTCAATAGTGAAATGGTATTATTGCACAAGTTGCTATTGTTTAATAGCTCAAAATACTATGCACAATCGGTTAGAGCATTAAAAAAGCAGTATTTTGAATACCTTACACCTCAGGCATAAATAAATACAGTACTAACAATAATAATTATACACTTCTTAAAAATTGAAACCAAATTCATTTCTGAAAGTGTTAAAAAAGTGTGCTACCGGTACCGCTCTACCTGAAGATTGATAATTACTTTTTCATATGACCTGCAACGGGAGGTCCATGTGTTAGGTTAGTGGGAGCCTTGTATATCAGCGGCCAGTTCCTCCCGTGTGCAAAGGAACATCAACTAACCTAAACCTTCCCCCCCTAACCTACAAGCAGTGTTCTTACCTACTTACCTAACGGGGGGGATGCCCCTAGCGACCCCCCTCCCCTTACACTGCCATATTCTAAGTTAGCCGTAATCAAACATACGGGTGGCCGCTATCATACATACACCCCGGTTAGTAAACTATTTTCTTACTAGGTTAGGTTAGCTACTTATTAAATATTGAAAAAATGAAGGCGCAGTACTTGGAGAACCATGCGTTCAAAGTGTATTTTTGTGTTGGTACGTCGTAAGTTGTAAACATTGTCGATGCGTTTTCACTTTCGTGAATAGGCCACTTGTTTTCTCAGTAACATTAGATAGTAGAATGGTTTTCCTGGCATATTTAAACATGTTTTGAGAGAATTTGATGATGATTTTTCTCGGAAATCCACAGGTTGTGGAGTTACGGCAGTTGATACCTAACTCCACAACTATGGATTTGCACCGATAATCATCAGATTTGTTCAAAACACATGAAAATCTGCCAGAAAAACCATGGGGTGTATGTATGATAGCCGCCACCTGCATGTATGATTACGGCTAACTTAGAATACAGCAGTGTAAGGGGGGGTCGCAGGGGGACGTTAGCCCCCCGTTAAGTGAGTAGGTAAGGACATGGCTTATAGGTTAGGTGGGGGGGGGGGGAAGTTGAGTTGGTTGATGTCCGTCCGTTTTAAATCCAAAAGAGGAACTGGCCACTGACATACAAATTCTCCAAAACCATTCTCTTATCCAATGGGAATTATTGGCAACTTATGCAAATTTACCATAACAATATTTCTTTTCTACTTATTTCACATAATTACGGTAGTGAACAACCTAATTTCCTCATTCCAATAGCATAATGCAAATAAAAATCGGCTATGCTAGGCTACCATATGTGGGTTACGTCAAAAGGCTACTGTCAGTTGTAATTATTATTATTATTAATTGCTAAGCTACAACCCTAATTGGAAAAGCAGGATGCTATAAGCCCAGGGGCCCCAACAGGGAAAATAGCCCAGTGAGGAAAGGAAACAAGGAAAAATAAAATATAAGAACAGTAACATTAAAATAAATATTTCATTTATAAACTTTAAATAATTTAACATAACAAGAGGAAGAGAAATTAGATAGAACACTGTGCCTGAGTGTACCCTCAAGAAAGAGAACTCTAACCCAAGACAGTAGAAGACCATGGTACAGAGGCTATGTACACAACCGGTTGTTTTCAGATAAGGCTGCTTTACAATAGCACGGTTTCTTTCCCAATGTCAGATTCTAAGAATGGGTGTAAAAATTGAATTAAAAGCCTTGCGTGAACCTCTGTATCTTTACCAACCAACAGACCATAGCATTTAATCGTAAGTGACTGTACCGAAAGCATGGTTGTCAAGTTGACGTTCACATTCCTGCTTTACGCTGTGAAATGCAGTATTAACTATCAGTGATAAATTAGTATTTTGATGGTAAAGTACAATATGAAGCATACCTAATGAAATCCCTGCCACACCTTCAGCAGCCTGATCTGCCATTTCAATTAAATAACAGGACGGACAACTACAGAAAAGGGAAAACTGCTAATCCAATCCACTTTCGTATAGAGTAACTATTAACTGGAGCCCGGTGGACGTGTGACGTTACAGAGCAGAAGTCTTCACAATTCCATAAGTGATACAAAGAAGAAGAGCGTCTCAAAGAAAAAAAATAAATAAATACAAGAAAAATTTAAAATTTAAAATAACCCACCCAATAAAAAGTTAAAGTAATTTCCTGAATCAAAAAGTTATACAGCATCGGTTGATACTTGTAATAATACTCGATGCTGCAATATATAATAATTACATTCTCAAGCTGGGACGGTCATATATGTTTATCAAATTTGGATTTGACATACAATAGAAAAGCACACAGTTTGTTAACAAAGACAATACAACAAAAAATGAGTGCAGAAATAAGTAATCCATATAAACACAAGATAATAACAGAGTCCCTGAACTATATGGCCCTGCAACAAACATATAAATACATTGAGAAATCTAGAAATAGAATAATTAAGTTTTGTCGATGATATTGTTCCACTGAGACAAAAAAAAAAAGTTTAAACATCAATTTGAATATTCCTAAGCAATGAATACCTTGACAAATTTGGGTTTAACAACAAACTAGGTAATTCTAAATCACTTAAACAGAATACTAAATAAAGGAAATTAAGAGCATAGTAAAGAATCCATGAGAGGAATAGTTTGACCACAAATACCACTAACATTGATACGTAGAAAATATGACAATGATGTGAGCTTCAGTACAATTACATCAGCCCCACATACACATAGGTGTGCGTATGTATGTATGTATGTATGTATGTTGTATGTATATATTAATATATATATATGATTATATATATATATATCATCACATATACATATATGTGTGTGTGTTGTATGTATATATATATATATATATATATATATATATATATACAGTATATAACGACAAACTGCTGGAAAGTAAGGTCTTAAGATAATCAGCAGCCTAATTAAGTCCAGTCTTCGTTTCAATAGAGAGAGAGAGAGAGAGAGAGAGAGAGAGAGAGAGAGAGAGAGAGAGAGAGAGAGAGAGAGAGTTTTATACAGTAGTTCACACCATGATGCAGTTTGATGAAAAATATATATTCCAACTTCAAGTTATATGTAAAAATTATGGAAACTAAATTTAGAAAAGTATGGGAATTCTGAAGAATACCATGAAATCCAAAATCAATATCATTATTTAAGTTATTGAAAAAAGTAATAAGTAGCCTATAATTAATCATAAGACAGTTTTACATACAGTGAATTAAAAAGGATGAGATTTATCACGGATGACCAAAGACAAACGAACTTGTAAAATAGGAGAATTAGTGCTTATAATGAAGACAATACTATACACGATACAATTGGAACCAAATTTTAAAGGAAATCTTACCAGAATAAAATCTACTTAAATTAATCCTTTATTCAAAACTAAACGTATTCATAAATGTTTTAACTGAAAACAAATTACTTCAGTCTTCAAATAAAGGAGTTATGTATCTACAGTAGATTCTAGAAACTGAAAATGGTTAATTGAATGTATGATTGGGGGGGGGGGGCAAAATGCTTCATTACTTCTCTTGTGGTTTATTTATTACCTTGTTTCCTTTCCTCGCAGAGCTATTTTTCCCTGGCCTTATAGTATCCTGCTTTCCCAACTAGGGTTACAGTTGTTCTAGTAATAGTAGTACTTAATAATAATAATAATAATAATAATAAGAAGAAGAAGAAGAAGAAGAAGAAGAAGAAGAAGAAGAAGAAGAAGAAGAAGAAGAAGAAGAAGAAGAAGAAGTAGTCATTCAGCACCTATCTGCAAGTAAGGGACAACTACCATAATTGCAGTATGAAGTTAAAAGTGATCTTGCGGTTATAAAAATATATATTTCAGAAGTAACACTAATGATTTTCAAGAGGACTTAAGCTTCTGTTTGTTCGTATGTGCACCAGAGATTTTAAACGTTCAAACTCTTCATAGCGTAGCTTCATAACATTAGCTGACTAAAATGTCAGTATATCTCGGAGCTGAAATAACACTGCACACTGTCCATCGCTTCAAGTCAACTTGAAGAGCACTGGCGGGGAATAGAAAAATATTTGCAACTATGTTTGTCCTTACTCCATCAAATAACTATGGATTTCGTTCATGGAGCTTCTAAGGGGGGGGGGATAATGTTATACGTGAACATATAATAACGTTGGACTGGGGATTGAAAATTGGGAGAAATGTCCTTTCAACAGATAAAAGTAGTTTGAGCGTAACGGGAAAATTATTGGGGAAAACATTACAAATTTATCTATCTAGGTGTCATGTCCTCGGCGTGGGCTGTCAATTGCCTCCACCATTGTTTATAGTTAGTTTATTGCAATTCGTGCTGCCTTTGGTGCAACCACAAACGTGCAATGTAGTTAGGTAGTGATATATTTGTCAAAATGCTGATACAACAACTTTGTAAAATTTATATTTCAGAGGCAACACTAGTGATTCCCTTGGGGACTTTCAAGCTTCCTTTAGTTCGTACAGTACGTGCACCTAAGAATTTAAACGTTCAAAATCTTTATAAACTAAGTTAGGCAGTAACAAAACATGAATAATTCCCAACATATTTTATCCCAAAAAACTACAGCTGTAATTTGAGTCTTATACATTTCCCTTTTATACTTGATAAATCAATCTACTGACCAAATTTAATAAAATATTTACTTTATAAGCGAACACAGTTGCATATTATACAGCAAGTTTCCTTCAAATTCCTTGACCAAAAGGAAAGAATGTAGATATGGCTTTATCTAAGAACGACATAAGGTTCATTAAGAAACGTGGTTACTGAGTTTTAGTAAATATACAGTAACTCTCATTACTGATAAATGCAGTTCTGACAAATAACCTTTTAAAAAGAAAATGTTATGCGCAGCATACCTAATGACATTCCTTCCATATCGTCAGCTGTTTGATCTGTCATCCCAAAGATATAGCAGGACGTATAACAAGAGGAAAAGAGATGACGAAATTACTGGTAAGAATTAACCAGTGTTGGCACTCAGAAGATAACGACGGCTTAAGCTTCCTGCGGTAAACTCTACACTCAACAAACTGTACGAAGTTTGAAGTTACGAACACATCCATTCACATTATAAACCAAAGCGGTTGCCAGTTACTATTATATATGTAATCTTGCTCAACATTGCGTAATATTTATTACATGTTTTGTTGAAGTGTATTTTATTATTAAATACTTATTATTATGAACAGATATTCATGTTGATGAATATGCTGTTGTTCTGTAAATGAATGTTCAAATAAAATGACTGGTGGTCGTTCAATACCTATTAAACATTTAATTCACAAATAGTATTCTCTAAAATGCTTACAGGAGTGCTTTAAGAAAATTTCTATTTTCAAGTAAGCCTATTTTTTTTACTTTAAGCTTAATTTTTCAATTTTAAAGACAACACATGATAATCATGTCGACATTTTAAGCGTGTCACTCTCGTTCGAATGTTAACACTGACCATATCTTACACTTAGGAAATAATCAAGAAATATCATTTAAAATATAAAACAAGATTTAATTTACACTCATAATCATTTATAATTAGTACATTTGTACAATATATGTTTCTCATATCAATTCTCATAATGCAATAGATTTAGTTACACACCAAATACATTCCCTACGAACAAAACACAGTGAAGCGTATGACAACAATATTGCATCACAATCATATACAATTGCCTAATAATAAGAAACCGGTGCAATGTGTAAATTAGTACATATATCAAGTAAAATATATTTTTTATAGCATAATGATATACATTAGCGACGCTTCCCCCAAAATAGAGCGGTGATTAGTCAAACTTGCTATTTCAGATCCATTTCCAGTTACGGCAGACCAAGAGAAAGTAGACCTAGTCACGAATAAACCAGTTCTGCTCATCTTCCTTTTTCCAACTTCCTGAAGGAGGGCTGCATACTACAGACTCTCAAGATTTATTTGTTCATTCTGCACATCAAACCAAATCTCGTAGCAAGATAAAAACGGAAACATTTTTTTCTCTTATATAAAAATGACATGTAAAACATCTGGAAATATATGTAAAAAGTTACATTTCCTTTCAGAAATTATATTAAACGTTTTATTGGTTATAATGTCAATCTTTAGAGGCAGTGGCAGATATTTTAAATGTCCTTCCTTGGCAATCTGTTAAAATGGGGTTCGAGACTTGCTCAAGTTTGACAATTTCTACTAGTGAGTGTGAAACTTTATAATCCTTGTGAACTAGGGATGGTGGGGAGCTATATATAGTATATCTATATGCTGAGTCATAAACAGCCATTACCCGGTCCTCCTTGGTCCTAGCTTAATGGGGGTCTTGATCATATGTATATGGTCATTCTCAAGGAAGTCCCCAATTGCCTCTGCCGTTCATAAGTAACCTTTAATTCTCAAAATGGTTTTAGTGCACCACATTACGGTGACCGAAGTTAGCTGAAGAAGACCGTTTATAACTGCACTGTCTGCACATTCCGCAAAATAAATTTGCGCGCTCTTTCAGTTAAGATATGTGCAAAGCACCTTGCCTTATACTTCGTTTAATAACACTGACTTTTTTTTACGTGACCATAAATAACACTCTTAATGAAAATCTTACTTTTAAATCTTATCCTATTCTACTTGGAAATCTCTTCAATACTCCTACCCCAGCACTTTCTATAGGGGTTCCGCAATTATCTCTTATTATCCCCAATTAATCTCTTTTCATTAGAGTTTCTGATTTATGGGGAAAAATACCATTTATATAATCTATTCTGCCAGACACTGGTCATATTCATGTTTCTGCTATTATGGCCCAGTATGGAGCACTTGATGGCTGTAAATATATATTTATTATTATTCTGCATTGAAAGGTTTGCAGGTATTTCTTACCTTTATCTCTTATTTAACCACCGGGCGCTACATTGGCGAATATTGTTTGAACAACGACTGTTTCATATATTTTCTTCTAATTCCGACGTTTCCTAATTTTCCATGCTTTTATATTTACGTATTCCTTGGATCATATACGCAACCATTTAGTTTTTCTTATTTATACTTGCTTCGTTGTTTCTTCTCTATGTGTAGGCCTACCATTCTCCCACATACTGTTTTTCTTTCCCACCGTAATCCCTCCAATGCCTTTTATTCAAGGTATCCTCTTCCACCAAACCTCTTCTATCAATTCCATCCTTCATCTACATACTAATGCTCCCTAACTATACTTACAGGCCCGTCTTCACATTTGCTTCGATCTCATCTTTCTTTCTTTTTCTTTCCTTTATTAATTATTAATACACCAGATGTTTTAGGGGATTGGTAGCCTACTGATTATGAACTTTTTCAGGATCTCGTTACTAATTTTCTATTTTTTTTTCTTGCATTGTTTCGGTTTAAAGTTATTTCATAAACATGAATGAGAATTTTATGTATACAATATTAATTCAACATTTCCTCATATGGATTTCAGTTTATATTTATCATTACTACTATTGTTATTGTTGAAAGACTGATCCAGAAGAGAATATGTTCAAAACATGCATTTGACATAACAGATAAATGTGAAATAAATAACATCATTTCCTCTTCCTCAATCGCAAACAAGCAGATGCCTTCTCTCTCTCTCTCTCTCTCTCTCTCTCTCTCTCTCTCTCTCTCTCTCTCTCTCTCTCTCTCTCTCTCTCTCTCTCTCTCTCTCAAGTGCGTATGATTATGTATCTTAAAGATCAGGTAAATTGTTTTAACTTATTGCTCCTTAATATTGAGTGTATTTATACAAACAACAACAATAATAATAATAAAGATAAAACAAAATAATAATAATAATAATAATAATAACTTGCTGTTAGAAATGGGGATTAAGACTTTAGATATTAGTTCCTGGACCTATATTTTCCCAGAAATCGGAAAAAATATTCCTTATGCTTGGCTAATATCATGTCTTAACTATAAAAAAAATACCCGAACCTAACTTTCAATATTATTACCTGACTAGATACAATCCTAATTAAATATATATATATATATATATATATATATATATATATATATATATATATATAATATATATACACATATATATATATGTATATATATATATATATATATATATATATATATATATATATATATATATATATATATATATATATATATATATAAGCCTTGTTATAGATTATATATGAAATTTCTGCTTTAATTTTATTGTTTTTAAAATATTTCATTTTAATTGTTCATTACCTCTTATATCGTTTATTTATTTCCTTGTTTCCTTTCCTGACTGGGCTATTTTTCCCTGTTGGAGCCCTTGGGTTGTAGCTTAGCTAGTAATAATAACAGTAATAGTATTACAAGCACAAGGGCTCTAAAAATAAATCATGGATTAACGAATAAACTATAATTGAGAAATAATAAAGAATACTAAAACATTAAAATCAGCAACAACATTAAATAGATGAATCATCTATAAACTATGACACTAATTATGTCAATCTCTTGATAAAAAAGAAAAAAAAAAATTGCAACAAATTTGATCTCCCCGAGTTCAGGGAATTCAGCCACCAGATTAGGAAGATCATTCAACAATCTGGTGACAGCAGGAACAGAGCTTCTACAATACTGTGTAGTATCGTTAAGTTTAAATAAACAGCCTTCTCTCTACCATAATAACCTTAGACCAGTATTCATCTTCATGGTGTTACCAAATCCTTACAAACATCTCAGTATCTCACAATCCATACTACTACTACTACTACTACTATTATTATTATTATTATTAGTAGTAGTAGTAGTAGTAGTAGTAGTAGTAGTAGTAGTAGTAGTAGTAGTAGTTAAGTTATAACCCTAGTTGGAAAAGTAGGATGCTATAAGCCCAAAGGTTCCAACAGGGATAAATAGCCCTGTGAGGAAGGGAAAAAAGGAAATAAATAAACTACAAGTGAAGTAATGAATAATTAAAATAAAACCTTTTAAGAACAGTAACATTAAAATATATCTTTTATACATAAACTATAAAAACTTCAATAAAAACAAGAAGAAGAAAGTGTACCCTCAAGCAAGATAACTATACCCATAATCCATATTATTTGTTATAGTGGTAATATGGCATGGAATTTGAAATGAAACTCTCCCTCTCGTATGTGTACCTAGTTCCAGAACACATTAGGCACTTCAACTCAGTAAGGCGTGAAGAGAAAGCTTACAGCACAAGACGTGAAAGACCTCCGTATCAGCCCAAACAACTTTCCCAGAGTACATTTACCGTATATGTTATTTCTCTCTATTTTATCCTTTAAATCTATGCTTTGCGCCGATCTTCAACGGCCGATTTATACTATAATATATTAGTTAAAACTATATACTCTTCAATTTATATGCTGATAATAATGATAAGAACAATTCAAAATTTGCCGTTAATCCACTCCAGCTAAAGTTCCTTCTCAAACACACTCGGAAAGTGTCTCCTTGTTGTTCTCTCTTTGCACATGACGTCATTAGGTTAACGTTTTCCTCGGCTTCCGGGTTGCACTGAAGGCCTCTGCACGATATACACCCATGACCCGGGATCCATGTTATTTGATGGTTCACCGATAATTAGATGAAGGAATAAAATATCATTTGGTCCTGTTTCTTATATTTTTTCTGTCGTTTACTTATGACTTGTGCATACGTTCGATTGTTGACATATTATTCAATGTATTTTTTCATCTGTAATTATTATCATTATTATTAGGTGAGCTACAATATAGTTCGAAAAGCAGGATGTTATAAGCTCAAGGGGTCCAAAAGGGAAAATAGCCCAGTAAGGAAAGGAAATGAGGAAATAAATAAACCAGAGAAATAACGATCAATTAAAACAAAATATTCCAAGAGCAGTAGCAATATCAAAACATATGTTTATCATGCATTTCTTCTCAAAGATGTGATTTTTTTAAAATCAATATTACTTTTCTATAAAGCTTAATTCGTAATCAAGTCTTTTTTTCATTGTGGGCACACATTTTTAATAAGATAATATTGTTACGGATATTATGATAATTATAATGGACGACAATAACACTAACATGTTATTTTAGATTTTTTTTAAATATATTATCAATTATGGAGCATGTGAATGCTTCAATTCCACAAAAAAAGAAAAAAATATTGTTGTGTGGCTGCGCAACCTTCCTGTACTGATAACATTACCGATACTGTAATGCCGAACTTGATGTGACGTCTCTTGACAGGTTTCATTAGACACCATTAACTGAATGTTTTTTCCCAATAAATAAAAATTTCTAATGGCCAGGGCACCACCCACCAGTTGAGATACTACCCCTAGAGTTATGGAAGCCTTTGACTGGCCAGACAGTATTACATTGGATCCTTCTCTCTGATTACGGTTAATTTTTCCTTCTCGTACACACACACACATACACACACACACCGAATATAGTCTGTCTTATTCTTTACATATCCCTCTCTGCCCTCGTATACCTGACAACACTGAGATTACCAAACAATTCTTCTTCACCCAAGGGGTTACTAACTTACTGCACTGTAACTGTTCAGTAGCAACCTTCCTCTTGGTAAGGGTAGAAGGGACTCTTTAGCTGTGGTAAGCAGCTCTTCTAGGAAAAGGGCACTCCAAAATCAAACCATTGTTCTCTAGTCTTGTGTAGTGCCATAGCATCTGTACCATGATCTTCTACTCTTTTAGGTTAGAGTTCTCTGGCTTGAGGGTACACTTGGGCACACTACTCTATCTTATTTCTCTTCCTCTTGTTTTGTTAAAGTTGTTATAGTTTATATAGATAATATTTATTTTAATGTTACAGTTCTTAAAATATTTTATTTTTCCTTTTTTCTTTGTTTCCTTTCTTCACTGGGCTATTTTCCCTGTTGAAGCCCCTGGGCTTATAGCATTCTGCTTTTCCAACTAGGATTATAGCTTAGCAATTAATAATAATAATAATAATAATAATAATAATAATAATACGTGATGTGTTATTTTATACCGTCTTCGGCCTTTCCAGATTGATTAAACATGCCAGAGCTAAACTCAGTTCATTGGCTCCTCCTGGATTGGATTTTTGAAACTGGGCTAGAAGACCCAGAAATGGGAACAAGGAGGTATAGTGGAAGGCTAAAATGGGAGTGCAGCTACTGTAGATACAGAACACTGACGACAATAACCTTCTGCAGGAACTCCTCTCATCGAACCAGAATTTCTTAAGCAGCCTTATCCTATTTGATCTCAGAATCAAGAGAATAAATATGTCAGATGACGTTAATTCTAAAATGATATAGAATTTGATTGCTTATATGTAATATTTATTGATTTATTTCCTGAATTAACATCATAGCATTAATTGCCAGAAATGTTCAAGATTTTTTGGGTGTTTACAGGGTAATGTCACCAAAGTAAAGGGACACCATTAAGATTAAAATGCCATTGGTGGTGCTTTGAACAAAATTATCAAGTGTTTCTTATGAAGTCCATATTGTTATACAACAAAGCGCTAATATCTCAATATGAAGTCAAAACGATTAAATAAAAATAAATCTACTTCTGAAAGTCATAGAATAGTAGTCTGCAATTCAAGGTTAGCATATTTGGATTTCTAAGAATTTGGGTTCGAAAAAATACCAGTTGTTTAAAGTGATCTTGATTAAAAAATGTAACAAAAACGTTTTGCAGCTTTTGAGTCAAGTTCTAGAAAAGTACCGGCCACCTTGAAGAAGAACATTAACAATAATTCTGTCGATATATTCCAAGATGCCTACATGCCAGAGAGTTTAAGAGAGCTACTGATCATTCTACTTGATCTTAGATGTATAAGTAACAATTGACATTAGCTCTTCTTTTTCTTCAGCTGACGTTGATTGCAAGTTCTTAATGAGCAATAACCCGTTCCAAATAACATGGGAATTCTGTATGTAACATCCATTTCTATGTAATTTCAAGAAGATATTTTATTATCATTATCATCAAACATCACTTGAAAGATAATGATTATTATTATTATTATTATTATTATTATTATTATTATTATTATTATTATTATTATTATTACCAGCACTAGGACCAGGGAGGCCATTCAATACAGACTTGCAACTATACTCAACTCAGCGAGAAATGGACGATAGAGTAGGGTACCTGGTTTTAAATGGATTCCCCTACTGTTATTACGTCTCCACACATCACTGGCCTGCTCTCCAAACCCTTCCCTTACCCTGTCTCTTTCTTTATCTTTTTCTCTGTTTCTCCATAACTTTGTGTATTTCCAAAATTATTTCTCTCACTCTATTTGCCTTTTCTTCCAAGAATTACCTCTTCACATAGTAGATAACTGCCATAGTTTGACAGTGAAACGGACCATATGGAGAACTTCAAACAGGGGAATGATCCAATCCAAAAGTGTGCGTGTCACAGTGTGGGGCGGTA
>NC_090733.1:113741236-113759095 GCF_036898095.1 Palaemon carinicauda
CTTAAACTTCTCTTGTAGTTTATTTCCTTATTTCCTTTCCTTACTGGGCTATTTTCCTTGTTGGAGCCCTAGGGTTTATAGCATCCCGCGTTTCCAATTAGGGTTGTAGCTTAGCAAACAAACAATAATAATAATAATAATAATAATAATAATAATAATAATTTAAGCAATGTGTAATTGCAATAATTAATACTTATTGGCAAGTCACATGTAGGCCTACTGCATAGGTTTCTCATAATCTTAAGTGAATTTTCTGTATTCTAAAGTAAAATCCGTGTGTTTCCTATGTAATATCAAGTCTATGGAATCATTGATCTTGTTCCTCCCTACCTCTTTCAAGCACAGCAAGTTGGAAATATTCAACTAAAATAGCCCGCAAGTTCCTGGAATCAAATGAAAAGGACATCAGACATTCAATTCTCATAATAAATATACAACTATATTGATTTGATTACTTAAATAATATAAATGTTTGTAGGTTAAAATCCAATTTGAATGACAGAAAAAAGGTTTGGAAGCTGTTCCAGGTTCCTCGTTGCTCTCTCTACAACATGACGATTGTGAGCACACTACCAGAAGCGTGGATGCAATGCGTTTGCAATTAGCAGAAAATTTATCCTCATTATTTACCTCTTACACAGATAGAACAACTTAAATACTTTTACTTCTAACTTCCAGGGCCTGTCTAAAATATATCAGGCAACATTTTACTTGGTGTTTTTAATTTTTCTAATTCTATGCCAATGCTTCTAAATTTTCTCAATTCATTACAGCTAAACACATGCTTAGTTGTATCATCTGCCTCACTACATAACACTCAAAAGACTATCTTTTCCATTCCTGTTTCTGTAATTTTCTTTTTATTCTAACATATTCATAACTGTTACGGCTTCCTTAGTATTAAGGTTTCATTTGTAATCTCTTCTACCATTAATATTTACACACCTCAGTTTGGTAATTTTTGCTTTTTGGGCTCAAGGCATGTCGTCCTGATGGAAGCTTCCTATTGGCAGCTTTCTAAGGGATATTTGGCTACAGTGATACTCCCAGAGAATTGACCATAGGTCTCCAGAATTCTAACTCCTGGCGCGAGTATCCTTAAAATTTTTCTTAAGGATATCGCATAATATCAGGGGACGTATATCTTGATACGACACATGGCAATCTTCACCCTGAATAGAGTTTTCACTCTGAGGGGGAAGAGTGGCGAAATTAAAGGGGAGCCGTTATCAAGGTTACCCTTCCTCCCCTACTATTACAGGGCCCAAAATGGTCGCTCATTCCTTGTAGCATTGAGCATGGTGCTACAGATAGAGTAGTTTCGGGAGGGGATTATTACATAACCCTTTTCTTAGAAAAGGAGGGTGGGTCCATCAGGACGACATGGCCATCTCACCCAAAAATAGATTTTTCGCTTTACTTCAAAATCCGTTTTTTGGGTTCAAGCCATGTCGTCCTGATGGAAGTTTACCAGAGAATTACTTGAAAGTACTGTATCTGTGGGTTTGTATAAGTGCCTCAACCTTGGGTCAGCTTCTAAATGGTCATCCAGACCACTGAAATATATGACGATACCGTTATACGTCATTACCACTAAGCATGGAACAATGTTAGGGCTTCCTGCCCCTGCAGGGAAATGTCGTACCCGACAATAGAAGCACAAGGTTTGTATTCATATAGGAACAAATATAAATATCATTCAGATCTTTTGTTCATATGATCAAGTACCTTAAGTATAACCATTACTTAGGAAAATAAGTGAAAGACTCCGGCTAAGTTTATTTGGCTACATATGGGGCAAAATAAGACGCAAATACACTTTCACCATTTTATCAAATAGATAATCAAAATGGAACAGAAGGTGTATTAAAATTTGTAATAGAATTATACATTCAACATATACAAATAAAAATATTTTCTACCTGAAAGGGAAGAAAAATTAGTGGCCACTCAAAATCAGTTGAAAAATTATTAAGATAATTTTACTGTAAATGTTGGATAACTATCAACACTGTGTACAAGTGTACACATGGCACTAGTGTCATTTGCATAATTCTGCACCTAAAAAAAAAACAGTCCTAGTGTCACCAGGGTGACACTCAATAAAAGGGTATTGCACTGGAAGGTGCCTATGGACACCTGATTGTTTGCAATCAGCAAACTTGTTTGTCTCACAGGATTGCATCCCTAGTAGGTACTCAGTTCCCAGTAGTCGATCCACTGAGTGAATTAACATAACCTTGTTCCTCCCATGGACAAAGCACTTGGGATGATTTCTTTCAGGAAAGTCCTCACAGAGTACCTTTAAGGGTGGATCATTCAGAGACAAGAGGGACAGTTTATGGGGGATCTGAGTTTTCTGTAACATACTGTTTTGTCCTAGTAAATTCAAATAGCACAATTCTTGTCTAAAAGAAACATCTCAGATAAGGTATTACACGGTAGTTCTGTTAACTATCATCCAATGACGGTTGCTTTTCATGTGAAGCAACCAATTTAGCTGCCTACTTAATTCCTTTCTGTTTCCATTCAAGGAAGGGAGGAATACTTTCATGGTAGTAAAGCAACAGGTATTCCATGGTAAAGTTCTTTTCAATGGAGGCATAGGTGCACACTTGGAAGATCAGATCTTCTCAGATATACAAGGGACTAGGCTCTTCATTCTTGGTCTCTTATGAAAGTTACATTGCCTTTACTCACTTTTTGGATAAGGTGGTAAACTTTGGGATGTGTTGTATGTAATATATCCATAGTTCATGCAGAAGTACAAGTAGTTCTTCACCACATCCTAGAGTGGACAACAAGTGCATTCCTAGCAGGCAGAAAGTGCTAGTGGAGTCATCATAGTTAAGTTTGAAGGAAGAGTGTTTCTACATCCTATTATGGAGAAGGTACCCTGTAACGTTTTTCTGTTGTATCGAGAAGCTCGATACCTGGGTAAACAAGAAGTTGCCTGCTTCTCTATCTTAGCTTCATTCGCCAAGTGTTCAAGCAGGTGACCACTCCAATGCTCAGGCCAACCCAAGTGACTGTTAGCCCCAGTGTGTAGCTTCCTTTGTTTACGCCCTTTAGAGTCCTGCAAACTGTCTGACCGCAAGCTCTTACTTAAATGGTTTTCCAAGCCTTGATTATGATAAACAGAGCAAGCAAAAGTTTGGGCATCTTTATCCTGAATACCAACAGTACTTTCACCAGACTCAACACAAGAGTCCTATATGTAAGCCTATGGGATCAGTACTGATTTATTGGGGAAGATGTGTTGCACACAATATCTCTTCTGCCTGGTGACCTTTTCTGGCAAAAGTAGAATCTGTCTTTAAAGGATGATCTAGGGCTTGGGCGGAAATTCACATAAAGGTGTGCGCTCCTTTCTTATGCCTGGGAAGAATTTGTCGATTCTCAGGTAATGGCAAGTATTTGGTGCGACAGACTCCTCTACTCATTGGGCGGTATTCATAAAGAAAAGGATATGCTTATACTTGCAAAATATGAAGGAAATCCTTCTACTTGAATTCATAAACATTTCAAGCAATAGCTTCTACTTTTAGAGCAAAAGCATATCCTTATAATCACATAAAAGTAAATGGTTATACATAAAGACCCTTTACTTCAAATAAAGAGCAAATGCTTCGAAAAAGCGGAGTCTGGTCAGTAGCAGACTGCAGTTCGAAGAGAAAGGTTGTTCTGTCCGATTTTCAGCACGATGGTAGATTTTGTGGATGTGAGGCATGTTAAACAATACATGCCCCGTTTACCCACACTTGATCGTGATTTCAAGATGTTATTCCGTTTTGAAGAACAAAATGTACAGTGGCTTGCGGACAGATATCTTGTCCACACCTGGAATCTCGATGAAATATCAAGGATAAGCCATAACTTGGTGATATGCATTTTATATTTGCTTTTGCATGTATAAACAGTTGAGAGAATACGAAGGCTGCTGTATTTAGGGATGTATGTATGTACAAACAGTATATATGTATGTATGTATGTACATGTATGTGTGTATATATATATGTATATATTTATATATATATATATATATATATATATATATATATATATATACATATATATATATATATATATATATATATGTGTGTGTGTGTGTGTGTGTGTGTGTGTGTGTGTGTGTGTGTGTGTACAGTACATGCAAATATACTGTATTCATATAATATATAAATATAGTTTATATATATATATATATATATATATATTTTATATATATATATATATATATATATATATATGTATGTATACGTATGTATATATATATATATTAAATATGTATATGTATGTATATATTATATATGTGTATATGTATGTATATATATGTATATATATACATCGTATAAATATACTGTACATATATACACATAATGTTTATATACTGCAAAAGCTTATATACACATATATAAACTATATATATATATATATATATATATATATATATATATATACACACACACACATATATATATATATATATATATATATATATATATATATATATATATCGATTCGTACCAAAAATAGATTGTTCTAAATCCCAAACCTGAAATAATTTAGCTGAAATCAACTATTTCAATTCGGTTTGCTTTAAACCTCAATTACCCCTCGCCTTTCGTCCGGGTATCTTAAAGTTTCCTTCAATCTGCAAAGTTGAGCGTTTAGCGTCTTCAAAACTTTTCAACTCAAATCCATAAATCAAATCACGTAGTTTATTATTATTATTATTATTATTATTATTGTTGTTGTTGTTGTTGTTGTTGTTGTTGTTGTTGTTATAAAACAAAAATGGAATTTTTCGCGAGTCCTAAAAGAATTCGGGAGAAAATCTCCTCGGATTAAAAAATAGCTTCAGAAGAAATAGCCATAGACTTAGCATGGAATTCTGAATGCCTCCAGAACGGAATCTCAGAACGGTATCAAAAGAAAACTTTCCCGGATTTCCAAATGGCTTCAGAAAAAATAGCCATAGACTTAGCATGGAATTCTGAATGCCTCCAGAACGGAATCTCAGAACGGTTTCGGAAGAAAACTTTCCCGAATTTCCAAAAGTCTTCAAAGGACATAGCCGTATACTTAACATGGATTTCTGAATGACTCCAGAACTGAAATTTTCAGCAGCAATCCTGAACAACTCCTCCCCGAGCCTCAAATGACTTCTGAAGACCTGATTTTCATTTTTTTGAAACGTAGCCTGCAACACCTCACATGATCTGTATGTAGCTGGCGAAATCTAACCAAGGAATTGCGCGTCAATAGGAGAAAGAGGAAATGAGTTGATGACTGGGAGAAGGATTTCACTTAACTCACAGAGATCGCCTTCTGGCGGAATAGGAAGCTGCCGGTAAGAATTATGTGTTACGTCTTCGGAACACCATCAACTACAGATGGTTTTGGTTGCTGCCGAAGTTGCCGATCGTTCGTTTTATATCGCCCGACCTATAGAAAGACACGGGATTTTCCGTTGGCAGCTGAGCTTTGAAGATCATAATGTATGCGCCTTGAAGGATCCTTTGCTTGGGCTTTTGCGACGATGTCTTGTTAAAGGAGACTCTTGGAAAAAGTATGATGCTTTGTATCGGTGCAAAAACGGATTGCGGGGAATGAGGATGGAAGCAGAATAGTTCAACTGAACGGTGAGTGACGTGTAGTTCTTCAACAGGATTGTCCCAAAATTCGCCATTGAAGGTAAGGACATATCCAGACGACTTTGGTAAATATATCATGTTGCTCGTCATTTACTTTGGCATGATAGTGTATGCAGAGAAATCGATAGTATTCATCTCTTTACTCATTGCCCAGATAGGTAAAGAATAAATGCCCTCGATTTCCCTGAGGAATCTGACGAAGTGAAGACTCGCAGCACTGAAATCTCTTTTGAAATCTAGAAGGACACTGACGAACTAAGGAAAAGAGACAATGAAATCTCGAAAGAAACAGATAATCTAATGAAAGAAGATCTTAAAAACTAGAAGACAGGAGAGAACAGCGAAGAGGAGCCTCTAATGCCAGAGGTAAGACACCTAAAAATAGACAGCCTCTAATGCTAGAAGTAAGGCACCTCAAAATATAGATCGAAGACCCTCTAATGCTAAAAGTATGGAACCTAGAAATATATGTCAAAGAACTTGTAATGCTAGAAGTGTGGGAGCTAAAGAGAGAGGTCAAAGAACTTCTAATGTTAGAAGTGTGGGAGCTATAAAAAAAGGTCAAAGAACTTCTAATGCTTGAGGTAAGGGAGCTGAAAAGAGGTCAAAGAACTTCTAATGCTAGAGGTGTGGGAGCTAAAAAGAAGTCAAAGAACTTCTAATGATAGAGGTGTGGGAGCTAAAAAGAGGTCAAAGAACTTCTAATGCAAGGGTGTGGGAGCTAAAAAGAGGTCAAAGAACTTCTAATGCTAGAGGTAAGGGAGCTAAAAAGAAGTCAAAGAACTTCTAATGCTAGACGTGTGGGAGCTAAAAAGAGGTCAAAGAACTTCTAATGCTAGAGGTGTGGGAGCTAAAAAGAGGTCAAAGAACTTCTAATGCTAGAGGTGTGGGAGCTAAAAAGAGGTCAAAGAACCTCTAATGCAAGAGGTGTGGGAGCTATAAAGGGGTCAAAGAACTTCTAATGCAAGGGGTGTGGGAGCTAAAAAGAGGTCAAAGAACTTCTAATGCAAGGGGTGTGGGAGCTAGAAAGAGGTCAAAGAACCTCTAATGCTAGAGATGTGGGAGCTAAAAAGAGGTCAAAGAACTTCTAATGCAAGGGGTGGGGGAGCTAAAAGAGGTCAAAGAACTTCTAATGCAAGGGGTGTGGGAGCTAAAAAGAGGTTAAGGGAACTTCTAATGCAAGGGGTGGGGAAGCTAAAAAGAGGTCAAAGCACTTCTAATACAAGGGGTGTGGGAGCTAAAAAGAGGTCAGAGAACTTCTAATGCACGGGGTGTGGGAGCTAAAAAGAGGTCAAAGAACTTCTAATGCACGGGGTGTGGGAGCTAAAAAGAGGTCAAAGAACTTCTAATGTAAGGGGTGTGGGAGCTAAAAAGAGTTCAAAGAACTTCTAATGCTAGGGGTGGGGAAGCTAAAAAGAGGTAAAAAAACTTCTAATGCAAGGGTGTGGGAGCTAAAAACAGGTCAAAGAACTTCTAATACAAGGGGTGTGGGAGCTGAAAAGAGGTCAAAGAACTTCTAATGCAAGGGGTGTGGGAGCTAAAAAGAGGTCAAAGAACTTCTAATGCAAGGGGTGTGGGAGCTAAAAAGAGGTCAAATAACTTCTAATGCAAGGGGTGGGGAAGCTAAAAAGAGGTCAAAGAACTTCTAATGCAAGGGGTGTGGGAGCTAAAAAGAGGTCAAAGAACTTCTAATGCAAGGGGTGTGGGAGCTAAAAAGAGGTCAAAGAACTTCTAATGCTAGGGGTGTAGGAGCTAAAAAGAGTTCAAAGAACTTCTAATACTAGGGGTGGGGAAGCTAAAAAGAGGTCAAAGAACTTCTAATGCAAGGGTGTGGGAGCTAAAAAGAGGTCAAAGAACTTCTAATGCATGGGGTGTAGGAGCTAAAAAGAGTTCAAAGAACTTCTAATGCTAGGGGTGGGGAAGCTAAAAAGAGGTCAAAGAACTTCTAATGCAAGGGTGTGGGAGCTAAAAAGAGGTCAAAGAACTTCTAATGCTAGGGGTGTAGGAGCTAAAAAGAGGTCAAAGAACTTCTAATGCAAGGGGTGCATGAGCTAAAAAGAGTTCAAAGAACTTCTAATGCTAGGGGTGGGGAAGCTAAAAAGAGGTCAAAGACCTTCTAATGCAAGGGTGTGGGAGCTAAAAAGAGGTCAAAGAACTTCTAATGCAAGGGGTGTGGGAGCTAAAAAGAGGTCAAAGAACTTCTAATGCTAGGGGTGGGGAAGCTAAAAAAAGAGTTCAAAGAACTTCTAATGCAAGGGGTGTAGGAGCTAAAAAGAGGTCAAAGAACTTCTAATGCAAGGGGTGGGGGAGCTAAAAAGAGTTCAAAGAACTTTTAATGCAAGGGGTGGGGAAGCTAAAAAGAGGTCAAAGAACTTCTAATGCAAGGGGTGTGGGAGCTAAAAAGAAGTCAAAGAACTTCTAATGCAAGGGGTGTGGGAGCTAAAAAGAAGTCAAAGAACTTCTAATGCAAGGGGTGTGGGAGCTAAAAAGAGGTCAAAGAACTTCTAATGCAAGGGGTGTGGGAGCTAAAAAGAGGTCAAAGAACTTCTAATGCAAGGGTGTGGGAGCTAAAAAGAGGTCAAAGAACTTCTAATGCCAGAGGTGTGGGAGCTAAAAAGAGGTCAAAGTACTTCTAATGCAAGGGGTGGGGGAGCTAAAAAGAGGTCAAAGAACTTCTAATGCAAGGGGTGGGGGAGCTAAAAAAGAGGTCAAAGAACTTCTAATGCAAGGGGTGGGGAAGCTAAAAAGAAGTCAAAGAACTTCTAATGCAAGGGGTGGGGGAGCTAAAAAGAGGTCAAAGAACTTCTAATGCTAGAGGTAAGGGAGCTAAAAAGAAGTCAAAGAACTTCTAATGCTAGAGGTGTGGGAGCTAAAAAGAGGTCAAAGAACTTCTAATGCTAGAGGTGTGGGAGCTAAAAAGAGGTCAAAGAACCTCTAATGCAAGAGGTGTGGGAGCTATAAAGGGGTCAAAGAACTTCTAATGCAAGGGGTGTGGGAGCTAAAAAGAGGTCAAAGAACTTCTAATGCAAGGGGTATGGGAGCTAGAAAGAGGTCAAAGAACCTCTAATGCTAGAGGTGTGGTAGCTAAAAAGATGTCAAAGAACTTCTAATGCAAGGGGTGGGGGAGCTAAAAGAGGTCAAAGAACTTTAAATGCAAGGGGTGTGGGAGCTAAAAAGAGGTTAAAGAACTTCTAATGCAAGGGGTGGGGAAGCTAAAAAGAGGTCAAAGAACTTCTAATACAAGGGGTGTGGGAGCTAAAAAGAGGTCAAAGAACTTCTAATGCACGGGGTGTGGGAGCTAAAAAGAGGTCAAAGAACTTCTAATGCACGGGGTGGGGAAGCTAAAAAGAGGTCAAAAAACTTCTAATGCAAGGGTGTGGGAGCTAAAAAGAGGTCAAAGAACTTCTAATACAAGGGGTGTGGGAGCTGAAAAGAGGTCAAAGAACTTCTAATGCACGGGGTGTGGGAGCTAAAAAGAGGTCAAAGAACTTCTAATGCAAGGGGTGTGGGAGCTAAAAAGAGTTCAAAGAACTTCTAATGCAAGGGGTGGGGAAGCTAAAAAGAGGTCAAAGAACTTCTAATGCAAGGGGTGTGGGAGCTAAAAAGAGGTCAAAGAACTTCTAATGCAAGGGGTGTGGGAGCTAAAAAGAGGTCAAAGAACTTCTAATGCTAGGGGTGTAGGAGCTAAAAAGAGGTCAAAGAACTTCTAATGCTAGGGGTGTAGGAGCTAAAAAGAGTTCAAAGAACTTCTAATACTAGGGGTGGGGAAGCTAAAAAGAAGTCAAAGAACTTCTAATGCTAGGGTGTGGGAGCTAAAAAGAGGTCAAAGAACTTCTAATGCAAGGGGTGTAGGAGCTAAAAAGAGTTCAAAGAACTTCTAATGCTAGGGGTGGGGAAGCTAAAAAGAGGTCAAAGAACTTCTAATGCAAGGGTGTGGGAGCTAAAAAGAGGTCAAAGAACTTCTAATGCTAGAGGTGTGGGAGCTAAAAAGAGGTCAAAGAACTTCTAATGCTAGAGGTGTGGGAGCTAAAAAGAGGTCAAAGAACCTCTAATGCAAGAGGTGTGGGAGCTATAAAGGGGTCAAAGAACTTCTAATGCAAGGGGTGTGGGAGCTAAAAAGAGGTCAAAGAACTTCTAATGCAAGGGGTGTGGGAGCTAGAAAGAGGTCAAAGAACCTCTAATAATAGAGATGTGGGAGCTAAAAAGAGGTCAAAGAACTTCTAATGCAAGGGGTGGGGGAGCTAAAAGAGGTCAAAGAACTTTAAATGCAAGGGGTGTGGGAGCTAAAAAGAGGTTAAAGAACTTCTAATGCAAGGGGTGGGGAAGCTAAAAAGAGGTCAAAGCACTTCTAATACAAGGGGTGTGGGAGCTAAAAAGAGGTCAAAGAACTTCTAATGCACGGGGTGTGGGAGCTAAAAAGAGGTCAAAGAACTTCTAATGCACGGGGTGGGGAAGCTAAAAAGAGGTCAAAAAACTTCTAATGCAAGGGTGTGGGAGCTAAAAAGAGGTCAAAGAACTTCTAATACAAGGGGTGTGGGAGCTGAAAAGAGGTCAAAGAACTTCTAATGCACGGGGTGTGGGAGCTAAAAAGAGGTCAAAGAACTTCTAATGCAAGGGGTGTGGGAGCTAAAAAGAGTTCAAAGAACTTCTAATGCAAGGGGTGGGGAAGCTAAAAAGAGGTCAAAGAACTTCTAATGCAAGGGGTGTGGGAGCTAAAAAGAGGTCAAAGAACTTCTGATGCAAGGGGTGTGGGAGCTAAAAAAAGGTCAAAGAACTTCTAATGCTAGGGGTGTAGGAGCTAAAAAGAGGTCAAAGAACTTCTAATGCTAGGGGTGTAGGAGCTAAAAAGAGTTCAAAGAACTTCTAATACTAGGGGTGGGGAAGCTAAAAAGAAGTCAAAGAACTTCTAATGCAAGGGTGTGGGAGCTAAAAAAAGGTCAAAGAACTTCTAATGCAAGGGGTGTAGGAGCTAAAAAGAGTTCAAAGAACTTCTAATGCTAGGGGTGGGGAAGCTAAAAAGAGGTCAAAGAACTTCTAATGCAAGGGTGTGGGAGCTAAAAAGAGGTCAAAGAACTTCTAATGCTAGAGGTGTGGGAGCTAAAAAGAGGTCAAAGAACTTCTAATGCTAGAGGTGTGGGAGTTAAAAAGAGGTCAAAGAACCTCTAATGCAAGAGGTGTGGGAGCTATAAAGGGGTCAAAGAACTTCTAATGCAAGGGGTGTGGGAGCTAAAAAATGGTCAAAGAACTTCTAATGCAAGGGGTGTGGGAGCTAGAAAGAGGTCAAAGAACCTCTAATGCTAGAGATGTGGGAGCTAAAAAGAGGTCAAAGAACTTCTAATGCAAGGGGTGGGGGAGCTAAAAGAGGTCAAAGAACTTCTAATGCAAGGGGTGTGGGAGCTAAAAAGAGGTTAAAGAACTTCTAATGCAAGGGGTGGGGAAGCTAAAAAGAGGTCAAAGCACTTCTAATACAAGGGGTGTGGGAGCTAAAAAGAGGTCAAAGAACTTCTAATGCACGGGGTGTGGGAGCTAAAAAGAGGTCAAAGAACTTCTAATGCACGGGGTGTGGGAGCTAAAAAGAGGTCAAAGAACTTCTAATGTAAGGGGTGTGGGAGCTAAAAAGAGTTCAAAGAACTTCTAATGCTAGGGGTGGGGAAGCTAAAAAGAGGTCAAAAAACTTCTAATGCAAGGGTGTGGGAGCTAAAAACAGGTCAAAGAACTTCTAATACAAGGGGTGTGGGAGCTGAAAAGAGGTCAAAGAACTTCTAATGCTAGGGGTGTGGGAGCTAAAAAGAGGTCAAAGAACTTCTAATGCAAGGGGTGTGGGAGCTAAAAAGAGTTCAACGAACTTCTAATGCAAGGGGTGGGGAAGCTAAAAAGAGGTCAAAGAACTTCTAATGCAAGGGGTGTGGGAGCTAAAAAGAGGTCAAAGAACTTCTAATGCAAGGGGTGTGGGAGCTAAAAAGAGGTCAAAGAACTTCTAATGCTAGGGGTGTAGGAGCTAAAAAGAGTTCAAAGAACTTCTAATACTAGGGGTGGGGAAGCTAAAAAGAGGTCAAAGAACTTCTAATGCAAGGGTGTGGGAGCTAAAAAGAGGTCAAAGAACTTCTAATGCTAGGGGTGGGGAAGCTAAAAAGAGTTCAAAGAACTTCTAATGCTAGGGGTGGGGAAGCTAAAAAGAGGTCAAAGAACTTCTAATGCAAGGGTGTGGGAGCTAAAAAGAGGTCAAAGAACTTCTAATGCTAGGAGTGTAGGAGCTAAAAAGAGGTCAACGAACTTCTAATGCTAGGGGTGTAGGAGCTAAAAAGAGTTCAAAGAACTTCTAATGCAAGGGGTGTGGGAGCTAAAAAGAGGTCAAAGAACTTCTAATGCAAGGGGTGTAGGAGCTAAAAAGAGTTCAAAGAACTTCTAATGCTAGGGGTGGGGAAGCTAAAAAGAGGTCAAAGACCTTCTAATGCAAGGGTGTGGGAGCTAAAAAGAGGTCAAAGAACTTCTAATGCAAGGGGTGTGGGAGCTAAAAAGAGGTCAAAGAACTTCTAATGCAAGGGGTGGGGAAGCTAAAAAAAGATTTCAAAGAACTTCTAATGCAAGGGGTGTAGGAGCTAAAAAGAGGTCAAAGAACTTCTAATGCGAGGGGTGGGGGAGCTAAAAAGAGTTCAAAGAACTTTTAATGCAAGGGGTGGGGAAGCTAAAAAGAGGTCAAAGAACTTCTAATGCAAGGGGTGTGGGAGCTAAAAAGAAGTCAAAGAACTTCTAATGCAAGGGGTGTGGGAGCTAAAAAGAGGTCAAAGAACTTCTAATGCAAGGGGTGTGGGAGCTAAAAAGAGGTCAAAGAACTTCTAATGCATGGGGTGTGGGAGCTAAAAAGAGGTCAAAGAACTTGTAATGCGAGGGGTGTGGGAGCTAAAAAGAGTTCAAAGCACTTCTAATGCTAGGGGTGGGGAAGCTAAAAAGAGGTCAAAGAACTTCTAATGCAAGGGTGTGGGAGCTAAAAAGAGGTCAAAGAACTTCTAATGCAAGAGGTGTGGGAGCTAAAAAGAGGTCAAAGTACTTCTAATGCAAGGGGTGGGGGAGCTAAAAAGAGGTCAAAGAACTTCTAATGCAAGGGGTGGGGGAGCTAAAAAGAGGTCAAAGAACTTCCAATGCAAGGGGTGGGGAAGCTAAAAAGAAGTCAAAGAACTTCTAATGCAAGGGGTGGGGGAGCTAAAAAGAGGTCAAAGAACTTCTAATGCTAGAAGTAAGGGAGCTAAAAAGAAGTCAAAGAACTTCTAATGCTAGAGGTGTGGGAGCTAAAAAGAGGTCAAAGAACCTCTAATGCTAGAGGTGTGGGAGCTAAAAAGAGGTCAAAGAACCTCTAATGCAAGAGGTGTGGGAGCTATAAAGGGGTCAAAGAACTTCTAATGCAAGGGGTGTGGGAGCTAAAAAGAGGTCAAAGAACTTCTAATGCAAGGGGTGTGGGAGCTAGAAAGAGGTCAAAGAACCTCTAATGCTAGAGGTGTGGGAGCTAAAAAGATGTCAAAGAACTTCTAATGCAAGGGGTGGGGGAGCTAAAAGAGGTCAAAGAACTTCTAATGCAAGGGGTGTGGGAGCTAAAAAAAGGTTAAAGAACTTCTAATGCAAGGGGTGGGGAAGCTAAAAAGAGGTCAAAGCACTTCTAATACAAGGGGTGTGGGAGCTAAAAAGAGGTCAAAGAACTTCTAATGCACGGGGTGTGGGAGCTAAAAAGAGGTCAAAGAACTTCTAATGCACGGGGTGTGGGAGCTAAAAAGAGGTCAAAGAACTTCTAATGCAAGGGGTGTGGGAGCTAAAAAGAGTTCAAAGAACTTCTAATGCTAGGGGTGGGGAAGCTAAAAAGAGGTAAAAAAACTTCTAATGCAAGGGTGTGGGAGCTAAAAACAGGTCAAAGAACTTCTAATACAAGGGGTGTGGGAGCTGAAAAGAGGTCAAAGAACTTCTAATGCACGGGGTGTGGGAGCTAAAAAGAGGTCAAAGAACTTCTAATGCAAGGGGTGTGGGAGCTAAAAAGAGTTCAAAGAACTTCTAATGCAAGGGGTGGGGAAGCTAAAAAGAGGTCAAAGAACTTCTAATGCAAGGGGTGTGGGAGCTAAAAAGAGGTCAAAGAACTTCTAATGCAAGGGGTGTGGGAGCTAAAAAGAGGTCAAAGAACTTCTAATGCTAGGGGTGTAGGAGCTAAAAAGAGTTCAAAGAACTTCTAATACTAGGGGTGGGGAAGCTAAAAAGAGGTCAAAGAACTTCTAATGCAAGGGTGTGGGAGCTAAAAAGAGGTCAAATAACTTCTAATGCAAGGGGTGTAGGAGCTAAAAAGAGTTCAAAGAACTTCTAATGCTAGGGGTGGGGAAGCTAAAAAGAGGTCAAAGAACTTCTAATGCAAGGGTGTGGGAGCTAAAAAGAGGTCAAAGAACTTCTAATGCTAGGGGTGTAGGAGCTAAAAAGAGGTCAAAGAACTTCTAATGCTAGGGGTGTAGGAGCTAAAAAGAGTTCAAAGAACTTCTAATGCAAGGGGTGTGGGAGCTAAAAAGAGGTCAAAGAACTTCTAATGCAAGGGGTGTAGGAGCTAAAAAGAGTTCAAAGAACTTCTAATGCTAGGGGTGTAGGAGCTAAAAAGAGGTCAAAGAACTTCTAATGCTAGGGGTGTAGGAGCTAAAAAGAGTTCAAAGAACTTCTAATGCAAGGGGCGTGGGAGCTAAAAAGAGGTCAAAGAACTTCTAATGCAAGGGGTGTAGGAGCTAAAAAGAGTTCAAAGAACTTCTAATGCTAGGGGTGGGAAAGCTGAAAAGAGGTCAAAGACCTTCTAATGCAAGGGTGTGGGAGCTAAAAAGAGGTCAAAGAACTTCTAATGCAAGGGGTGTGGGAGCTAAAAAGAGGTCAAAGAACTTCTAATGCAAGGGGTGGGGGAGCTAAAAAGAGGTCAAAGAACTTCTAATGCAAGGGGTGGGGAAGCTAAAAAGAAGTCAAAGAACTTCTAATGCAAGGGGTGGGGGAGCTAAAAAGAGGTCAAAGAACTTCTAATGCTAGAAGTAAGGGAGCTAAAAAGAAGTCAAAGAACTTCTAATGCTAGAGGTGTGGGAGCTAAAAAGAGGTCAAAGAACCTCTAATGCTAGAGGTGTGGGAGCTAAAAAGAGGTCAAAGAACCTCTAATGCAAGAGGTGTGGGAGCTATAAAGGGGTCAAAGAACTTCTAATGCAAGGGGTGTGGGAGCTAAAAAGAGGTCAAAGAACTTCTAATGCAAGGGGTGTGGGAGCTAGAAAGAGGTCAAAGAACCTCTAATGCTAGAGGTGTGGGAGCTAAAAAGATGTCAAAGAACTTCTAATGCAAGGGGTGGGGGAGCTAAAAGAGGTCAAAGAACTTCTAATGCAAGGGGTGTGGGAGCTAAAAAGAGGTTAAAGAACTTCTAATGCAAGGGGTGGGGAAGCTAAAAAGAGGTCAAAGCACTTCTAATACAAGGGGTGTGGGAGCTAAAAAGAGGTCAAAGAACTTCTAATGCACGGGGTGTGGGAGCTAAAAAGAGGTCAAAGAACTTCTAATGCACGGGGTGTGGGAGCTAAAAAGAGGTCAAAGAACTTCTAATGCAAGGGGTGTGGGAGCTAAAAAGAGTTCAAAGAACTTCTAATGCTAGGGGTGGGGAAGCTAAAAAGAGGTAAAAAAACTTCTAATGCAAGGGTGTGGGAGCTAAAAACAGGTCAAAGAACTTCTAATACAAGGGGTGTGGGAGCTGAAAAGAGGTCAAAGAACTTCTAATGCACGGGGTGTGGGAGCTAAAAAGAGGTCAAAGAACTTCTAATGCAAGGGGTGTGGGAGCTAAAAAGAGTTCAAAGAACTTCTAATGCAAGGGGTGGGGAAGCTAAAAAGAGGTCAAAGAACTTCTAATGCAAGGGGTGTGGGAGCTAAAAAGAGGTCAAAGAACTTCTAATGCAAGGGGTGTGGGAGCTAAAAAGAGGTCAAAGAACTTCTAATGCTAGGGGTGTAGGAGCTAAAAAGAGTTCAAAGAACTTCTAATACTAGGGGTGGGGAAGCTAAAAAGAGGTCAAAGAACTTCTAATGCAAGGGTGTGGGAGCTAAAAAGAGGTCAAAGAACTTCTAATGCAAGGGGTGTAGGAGCTAAAAAGAGTTCAAAGAACTTCTAATGCTAGGGGTGGGGAAGCTAAAAAGAGGTCAAAGAACTTCTAATGCAAGGGTGTGGGAGCTAAAAAGAGGTCAAAGAACTTCTAATGCTAGGGGTGTAGGAGCTAAAAAGAGGTCAAAGAACTTCTAATGCTAGGGGTGTAGGAGCTAAAAAGAGTTCAAAGAACTTCTAATGCAAGGGGTGTGGGAGCTAAAAAGAGGTCAAAGAACTTCTAATGCAAGGGGTGTAGGAGCTAAAAAGAGTTCAAAGAACTTCTAATGCTAGGGGTGTAGGAGCTAAAAAGAGGTCAAAGAACTTCTAATGCTAGGGGTGTAGGAGCTAAAAAGAGTTCAAAGAACTTCTAATGCAAGGGGCGTGGGAGCTAAAAAGAGGTCAAAGAACTTCTAATGCAAGGGGTGTAGGAGCTAAAAAGAGTTCAAAGAACTTCTAATGCTAGGGGTGGGAAAGCTGAAAAGAGGTCAAAGACCTTCTAATGCAAGGGTGTGGGAGCTAAAAAGAGGTCAAAGAACTTCTAATGCAAGGGGTGTGGGAGCTAAAAAGAGGTCAAAGAACTTCTAATGCAAGGGGTGGGGAAGCTAAAAAAAGAGTTCAAAGAACTTCTAATGCAAGGGGTGTAGGAGCTAAAAAGAGGTCAAAGAACTTCTAATGCGAGGGGTGGGGGAGCTAAAAAGAGTTCAAAGAACTTTTAATGCAAGGGGTGGGGAAGCTAAAAAGAAGTCAAAGAACTTCTAATGCAAGGGGTGTGGGAGCTAAAAAGAGGTCAAAGAACTTCTAATGCAAGGGGTGTGGGAGCTAAAAAGAGGTCAAAGAACTTCTAATGCATGGGGTGTGGGAGCTAAAAAGAGGTCAAAGAACTTGTAATGCGAGGGGTGTGGGAGCTAAAAAGAGTTCAAAGCACTTCTAATGCTAGGGGTGGGAAAGCTAAAAAGAGGTCAAAGAACTTCTAATGCAAGGGTGTGGGAGCTAAAAAGAGGTCAAAGAACTTCTAATGCAAGGGGTGTGGGAGCTAAAAAGAGGTCAAAGTACTTCTAATGCAAGGGGTGGGGGAGCTAAAAAGAGGTCAAAGAACTTCTAATGCAAGGGGTGTGGGAGCTAAAAAGAGGTCAAAGAACTTCTAATGCAAGGGGTGGGGAAGCTAAAAAAGAGGTCAAAGAACTTCTAATGCAAGGGGTGGGGGAGCTAAAAAGAGGTCAAAGAACTTCTAATGCAAGGGGTGGGGGAGCTAAAAAGAGGTCAAAGAACTTCTAATGCAAGGGGTGGGGGAGCTAAAAAGAGGTCAAAGAACTTCTAATGCAAGGGGTGTGGGAGCTAAAAAGAGGTCAAAGAACTTCTAATGCAAGGGGTGTGGGAGCTAAAAAGAGGTCAAAGAACTTCTAATGCTAGGGGTGTGAGAGCTAAAAAGAGGTAAAAGAACTACTAATGCAAGGGGTGGGGGAGCTAAAAAGAGGTCAAAGAACTTCTAATGCAAGGGGTGTGGGAGCTAAAAAGAGGTCAAAGAACTTCTAATGCAAGGGGTGGGGAAGCTAAAAAGAGATCAAAGAACCTCTAATGCAAGGGGTGTGGGAGCTAAAAAGAGGTCAAAGAACTTCTAATGCAAGGGGTGGGGGAGCTAAAAAGAGGTCAAAGAACTTCTAATGCAAGGGGTGTGGGAGCTAAAAAGAGGTCAAAGAACTTCTAATGCAAGGGGTGGGGGAGCTAAAAAGAGGTCAAAGAACTTCTAATGCAAGGGGTGGGGGAGCTAAAAAGAGGTCAAAGAACTTCTAATGCAAGGGGTGTGGGAGCTAAAAAGAGGTCAAAGAACTAATGCAAGGGGTGGGGGATAGATGTCGCCAGCGAGGCTTTGGGGAAGGCGCGGCGGTGCGTAAACCTAAATAAAAGTAAAAACAGGGCATTAAATACGTATTATAAATTCTAAACTCTTTCTTATCTTGACAGCACAAATGAAATCTTACAAGTTCCAACATGTAACTAGGCGCTCCCGAAATACAAGTCAACCTTTTACTTCTGCTTGGAGGATATCCTTGCAAGTAAAAGGTAATCATTATGAATATGGAAAGAAAG
>NC_090733.1:113759595-113772095 GCF_036898095.1 Palaemon carinicauda
CTGAAAACTTCAAAACATGAGAATATCCTTGATGCTGCAAACCTGGCAGTACCCTGAAAAAAAATTCTTCCGAACAGGGGGTACCCTGAAAATTGCAAATTCAAAAACATCAATGAAATACCTTGAAAACAGTGCAAACTTAAGAGTTCTCTAAAATAACTCTTTAAAGTCAGAGTGCTCTAAAAAAAATTCAAAACCAGGGAGTACCTAAAAATCTGGATGCAAATAAGGCTTCAATACCAGGGAGTACCCTGAAAACTGTGCGAGCTTTGTAGTGCCCTAAAACACTCTTGAAAATTTGGTAAATAAGATAGCGGTGTAGAAAAACTAAAAACCAGGAAGTACGCTGAAAACTGTGAAAACCAATTGGTTCCATGACAAACTTTTCGAAATATGAGAGCTGCCGGAAAACTGTGAAAACTAGGAAGCTTTCAAAAAAACTTTTCAAGATCAAGAAGTACTTTAAAAACTATCCAAACCAGGGAGTGCCCTTGAAAAAAAAATGAAACCGTGGAATACCCTAGAAATTGTACAAACCAGGGACTTCCCCCTAAAACTCTGCAACCAGGCAGTGCCATAAAAAACTTTCTAAAGCCATTCAGTACACTAAAAGCTGAATAGATCAGGAATTACACTAAGATTTCAAATCCTCGTAGTACCCTCAAAAATGAGTAAACCAAACACTGACCAGAAAACTATGCACACAAGAGAGTACCCTGAAAACAGCTTTCAAATAATAGGGAGTAACATGAATACTAAGCAAATCAGGCAGTAACCTGAAAAAACTCTTCAAATCCATAGATTACTCTGATATCTGTGTAACCCAGTCAGTCCCACAAAAAAAATTCTAATCAACAAAGTACCCAGAAAACTGTAAACTAAGGAGTACCTAATACTCTCTTCAAAATGAGTGGTACCCTGAAAAGTGTGCAAACTAGAAAGCGCCAAAAAAATTCTTGACTCTTGAGTATCCTTAAAAATTGGCAAATCAGGGAGCTCCCTAAAAAAAGTGGAAACCAGGGAGTACCCTGAAAAATATGCAACTAGGGAGTGGTCTTAAAAAACTCTTCAAAATCGGCAGTGCCATGAAAAATGTGTAAACCTGGTGGTGAAGTAAAAGAAAATAAAACACCAGGGAGTACTTTGAAAACAGTGAAATCAGATTGTGCCCTAAAATAATTTCAAATCTAAGGAGTACCTTAAAAACTGTGCAAACCAGGGAGTGTCCAAAAGAAATCCTCATAATCAAGGAATACCCCTGAAAGCTTTGCGAACCAGATTTCACTGAAGAAACTCTTCAAAACGATTTAGTACCCTAAAAAAATCTTCAACACAATTGAATACCCTGAAAAGTATGTAAAATGACTAATTCGTAGATAATTTGTATTTTTTCTAACTATACAAACCTTAGCTATTTAATAGGGGTACTGTATTACTTTCGGCGTAGCTGAAATGACGAGCCATTAAAATTCAACGAGGGTTTACTACCCACACCGCTAGTTAGCGGGGGTAGGGGAGGGTAGCTTGTTACCCCCCACCTCACACACACCTGTGCTTGAACTCACTTTGCTTGGAGGTAAGACTTCAAGGGGGATAGGGCTGGCGGGCAAGTTTGGTTAAATAGCTAAGGTTTGCATAGTTAGGAAAAATACAAATTATCTACGAATTTGTCATTTGTTCCTTAACTGGAATACAAACCACGCTATTTAATAGGGGTGACTCACCCATTAGGAAGGGTGGTCATCCCAGCCAGTACTGGCTTTTGGCTTTGCCCGGGGCTCGTTATTTGAGTGGGTAAGCACCCAAGAAATAAGGAGTCCTTGCACCTCGCTAGAACCTTGCTACGCAAGGATTGAGGACTACGCAAGCTGTGTGTGAAGGTATGAAGAAGTGTGATTCGTCCAAGGAAGTTGTTCTGAAGTTCTTTAGATGGAAACTTGTAGACTAGGACTTTCCAAATACCATCTCGTCAGGGTATGGAGCCGTAACAGTATTAACTTAATACTAGGAACACAAGGGAGCATGTTCACCTGCAGTGGTTTGAGGTCAGCTATGCAGAGAACCCAGGATGCTGCTTTCCCCAAGAGAGGGGATGATGAAGAAAAGAATAAGGGCCAGTCAAACCTTTTCATTCATGCAGATTAAACCTGGGTAACAATGCCCTCAACCTTCTGCTACTTGTCCAATAAGGAGCTTGAGGTTTTAAACCAGCTGTTGTGCAGCCACCACAGGGTCGATAGAGAACGTATCGAGCCTCCTGTGGGTCACGTCTTGCAGGTAGTGGGCTGTGAACGTTGCCCGACGCTTCCACACCCCGCTTGAAGGACCTGCTTCATACAGATATTTCTTTTGAAGGCCAGGGACGTAGCTACGCCCCAGACATCATGTGCTCTAGGGCGACGTGACGGAGGATGATCTGCATTCAAGGCCAGATGAAAGACCCTAAGAATCCATGCAGAGATGGTGTTCTTGGTGACCCTCCTCTTAGTCCTCCCTGTGCTGACGAATAATGCTGGCACATGAGGACGGACTGCAGCTGTTCTTTTGAGGTACTGTATAGCCTCAAACTCCTTACTGGGCATAGAAAGAGATGGTCTGGGTCATCTGTTACAGAGCGGAGACTAGAAATCCGGAAGGAATCGAATCGAGGATCCTCTACTCCAGGATTCTGAGTCTTAGCAATAAACTCAGGGACGAAGCTGAACGTTACTTCCCCCCAGCCCCTTGAATGGGCGATGTCATACAAGAGACCATGAAGTTCGCTAACACGCTTGGCCGAAGCCAAAGCTAGCAGGAACACCGTCTTCCAGGTTAGGTGGCGATCTGATGCCTGGCGTAATGGTTCATAGGGAGGTCTCTTAAGAGACCTGAGAACTCGAACCACGTTACATGGAGGAATTCTCACTTCTGACTGAGGGCAGGTAAGTTCATAACTACGTATGAGTAGAGAAAGTTCTAGCGATGAAGAAATGTCCTTCCCTTTCAGCCTGAAAGCTAGGCTTAAGGCTGAGCGATAGCCTTTTACTGCCGAGACTGAAAGGAGCATTTCTTCCCGCAAATACACGAGAAACTCCATTAGTGGCATCGAGTGGAGAGATACCCCTTCCACGACACAAACCACAGAAGACTATCCACTTTGCCTGGTAGACTGCTGCAGATGACTTTCAAAGATGTCCAGATATCCTGACAGCAACTTGCTGCGAAAATCCTCTCTCAGAGAGGAGATGCTGGATAGTCTCCAGGTGTGAAGTCGTAGCGAAGCTACAGCTTTGTGGAAGATGTTGGCATGCGGTTGCTTAAGCAGATTGTGCCGTGAAGGGAGTTCTCATGGTATCTCCGTTAGAAGTTGCAGAAGGTCCAGGAACCATTCCGCGTGATGCCATAGCGGAGTTATGAGGGTCATTGAAAGATTGGCCAATGTTCTGGTCGTGTTGAGCACCCTCCTCATCAGACAGAACGGGGGAAAAGGCGTAAACGTCTTTGTTGTCCCACCGTTGTTGGAAAGCATCTTGCAAGAGAGCTTTGGGGTCTGGGACTGGGGAGCAGTACAGCGGGAGCCTGAAGTTCAGGGCTGTTGCGAACAGATCCACAGTCGGAGAACCCCACAAAGTCAGGACTTTGTTGGCTACTAGATGATCCAAAGACCACTCGGTACTCACTATCTGAGACGCTCTGCTCAGATTGTCAGCGAGCACATTCCTTTTGCCTGGAATGAAGCGTGCCGATAGCGGTATAGAGTGGATTTCGGCCCATCTCAGTATCTCTACTGCTAGATGGGATAGCTGCTGCAAAACAGTACCTCCTTGTTTGTTGATGTAAGCCACTACTGTGGTGTGGTCGCTCATCACCACCACAGAGTGACCCGCCAGGTATTGTTGGAACTGCTGAAGGGCCAGGAAGATGGCCTTCATCTCTAGGAGATTTATATGGAGATACTTTTCTGACTCTGACCACAGGGCTGAGGTCGTGTGGTTCAGTAAGTGGGCACCCCACCCTTTCTTTGAAGCGTCCGAAAACAGCATCAAATCCGGGGGAGGACGAGAAGGTCCACTCCTTTTCGTAGGTTCTCGTCTGCCACCCACCACTGGAGGTCCGTCAATTCCGCAGGTCCCATAGGGCTCAGGACATCTGGGGAATCGTAACCTCGATTCCACCGGGACTTGAGTCGCCACTGGAGGGATCTCATCCTGAGGCGACCGTTAGGAACTTGACGAGCCAATGATGAAAGTTGACCGAGGAGATGTAACCACGATTGGGCTGGAAGCTCTTCTCGTCTGAGAAAAGGGCTTGCGACCTTCCTCAGCCTTGCTATCCTGTCGTCTGATGGGAAGGCTTTGTGGAGATTGGTGTCTATAACCATGCCTAGATATACCAGTCTTTGAGTGGGAAGCAGTGAGGACTTCTCGAGATTTACCAGGATCCCCAGATCCTGGCAAAGTCTCAGAAGTTTGTCCCAGTGTTGAAGAAGGGATGACACCGAGTCTGCTAGGATTAACCAGTCGTCCAGATAACGAAGGAGACGGATCCCAATCCTATGTGCCCACGAAGATATTAGGGTGAACACTCTGGTGAAAACCTGTGGTGCTGTGGAGAGACCGAAGCACAGCACCTTGAACTGGTACTCTTTGTTGTCTAGGCTGAATCCTAAGTACTTCCTTGAAGACGGATGGACTGGGATTTGGAAGTACGCGTCCTTTAGATCCAGTGTACACATGAAGTCTTGCGATCTCACTGCTAGTCTGACCGTGTCTGCCATCTCCATGCTGAACGGAGTTTGTTTGACAAACTTTTTCAGAGCTGAGAGGTCGATGACTGGTCTCCAGCCTCCAGACGCCTTCTTTACAAGAAAGTGTTGACTGAAGAAGCCTGGAGAACCATTGAGGACCTCTTGAAGAGCGCCCTTCTTCAACAGGGTCTGGATTTCTGCCCGAAGGGCTTGCCCTCTTGCCGATCCCATGGCAAGGGAGCTCAATGACACTGAATTCGTCGTCAGAGGAGGTAGAGATGTTGTGAACAGGACGCGATATCCCTGACTGATTACGGAAATCGTCCAGGAATCGGCGCCGAGTTGCTGCCACCTGTCTGAGCAACTTTGTAGGCATCCCCCCACTGGTGGACATGCAGGGGGACTGCCAATCCTAGCGTTTGTGGCCTCGGCTGCTCCCTCTAGGATTCTTACCTCCCCTGGAGGACTTTTTGCCTTTCCTATCCTTGACAGGAAAGGGCTTAGACACCACTGTCTTCGCTGCTGTCGTTGATTTTGCGGTCTTAGTCGGACAGGACTGCTGGGGTGCTAGAGGCTTATAGGGCTTAGAAGTCAAAGCCCTATGAAGGAGGGAGTCTTGGTGAGACTTCCTCCACCTCTCAGCAGCCTGTTCCACGTCCTTAGGCTCAAACAGGATCGTTCCTTCTAAAGAAGAATTCCTGAGCCTATTGATCTCGGTGCTAGGGACCTTCTGATGGAATCTCTCAGCCACTGCATCCCGACGTTTCAGGATGGTGTTTGCCCACAAGCTCGAGACTTAGTGGGCCAGAAACTCGATCGTGCGAGTGCCTGAGAGAAGGAACGTCTCCATAGCTTTCCTGGTACGTTCTTTGGAGAAATCCTCAGAGCGTATCAGGATACCTAAGGTCCCTAACCAGATGTCAAGTGGCTTGCATAGCACACTTCGCAACCTTCTTCTGGTTAAGGATCTCGGTTGCCGAGAATGAGACCTGCCGGTTGGAGAGTCTCTCAAGAGAGACTCCCCTGGTAAGCTCTTCCAACGAATGGTGGAGAGGAAAAGCTAAACAAGGCTCCTCCAAGATCTCAAAGTACCTCCTCTGTTGTACGCGAGGAGGTGGGAGAAGCTTGTTGCCGGCACTAGAACAGTTGGAGGAGGACAACTCGGAGAGCTGTACAGGGATCTTGTCCCTGGTACTCTTAACCCCCTGAGACCAGGGCAGAGCTGCACTGGCCTTAGATGGTTTCTGAGTACCGAATACGCTGTCCAAGACCGTGTCCTAGCCCTCTCGAGGAGGGATCTCTGGGTCGGCAAACCCATTGAGAGCCCTCAGAGTCAGAACTTGCCAAAATGCATGCTCTGACTCTTGCTGTTCTCCTCCTGACGTTGGACATGCAGCGAAGTCTCCTGTCCCCAAAGGCTCTTCTTGGGGAGAGTCGCGGACGTTCTCCGAGTGGCTAGTTGGCTCCGTCCTTGGTCTTGTAGAGGACTTTGGTAAAGTCTTCAAGTCCTTTGACTCCTTCCTGGGAAGGATGTAGGACTCCAACATAGAAGATGGCAAGTTCTTTCCAGCCCCCACTTGGGAAGACTTCTCAGCGCGAGGCGGGGTTTCCCTCATTGGTGCGATGGGGGAAAGTCTCAACTCACGTGATTCCCCTGAGGACGGGAAATACTCGTCCGACAGGGAAGGAGAGAAAGTCTGGGGGAGTGAAGGAACCTGCCCCGAAGGCTTACGTGGAGTCAACTTAGCCCTTGGAGAAGTTAACGCATCCGGAACTCCTAATTTTCTCTTCAGAGACAGTCATGGATCTGTGACCTAATTCAGAGAAAACAGGCTTGAACGCCTGTGTAACTGCTCTGATTAGTGCACCGAACCAAGGTTGTCGACTAACAGACGCACTGTCAGACACCCCCTCAGAAGGGACAGGGATCAAAGGATCCCTAGGAGGGGTTCCCAAAGGTGGGTTCGCCTGAAAAGGAATAGGGATCCTGGACCCCTCTGGATGTTTCCCTTTCGCCGCATTACGCGCTGTTATGCGTTTGCTGGGAGGGGAATGTGGCGATGGTGACCTTGCCGTGCGTTGTCCAGCAGCCTCGCGAGCGGGAGGATATTGACGCTCACGCAGGGGCGCGTAATGGTACTCGCACGATGGAGAATAACAGGGGTCGCGTGAGCGGAAGACTGCTGGTGCGCGAGCGGGAGACTGCTGGTGCGCAAGCGGGCGATTGCGAGGGCGCGCGGGTGACTGATGGCACGCAGGAGCGCGCGCGGGAGACTGTGGACGCATAGGTGAGGACACGGGAGACTGATGGCACGCAGGAGCGCGCGCGGGAGACTGTGGACGCACAGGTGAGGACACGGGAGACTGATGGCGCGAGCGCGCGGGGGAGAATATTCACGCGCACATGGGCGCGCAGGATCAGGGCGTTGAACACGCGGGCGAGAGCTTGTGCGCCCCTGAAGAAGCTGTAGGGCGAGCGCGTGCAGTAGAGATACCCCTGGTGCGCGGGCGCGCAATTGAAGCCTGTGTCGCTTGTGGGCGCGCAACTGCAGGAGAAGATGGGCGAGGGCGCGCCGCGCGCGCGTGTATCCTCGTGGATGCGTGCAGGAGACTGCGCGTGTCTGCGCAATGGCGAGCGCTGGCGCGCTGGAGAAAGCTGGCGTGTAGGCGAGCGCTGGTGCGTTGGCAAGCGCTGGTGCGTGGGAGAAGTCAGAATAGACTTCCCAACAGCGGCCAGATCTGAACATCGTGGGCGCGCAGGAGAGATGACTGTTGTGCGAGGGCGCTGGTGCGGGAGAGAACTGGCGCGCAGGGGATCGCTGACATGCAGGAGAACGCTGGCGCGCCGGAGAGTGCTGGTGCGTAGGAGGTTAATGGCGCGCAGGTGAGGGATGACGCGTAGCTGGGCGTGGGCGCGCTTACTCAGCCAAGCCTGGCGCGCAGGAGAACGTTGGCGTGTATGCTCTGCTTTGCTGGCATAGCGCGTTTGGGAAGTATGCGCGCGTTAGCGCATACGACCTTGATGCCCTGTATTAGGGTTAGATGATGCCTGATGAGCGTGAAGGTCAGGTTTCGTCGGCGCGTAACACGCATCAGCACTCAGGAACGGTGACGGCAGGTCGGCAGGTCTGACGGGTGGAAGGTCGACGTGTCCTTTGAAAGGACGACCTTCCACCAAAGGGGATCGCGAACGATCCGCTGAGAGGTCCAGGACCAAAGCAGGAACAGTCGGTGATCGCTGATGAGGCTCCTCTGCGGGGGACTGCAACGAAGATGTAGAACCAAAGAGGCGCCTCCTCACCGCAGGTGAGGGAAGGCCTCTCTGGCAAAGAGGAAGGCGAGCCTTGCGACGAATACGCCCTCTAGGGGCCGTGGGATCAGCAAGCTGACCTTCTACAATCCCCCGAAGAGGAGTCTCTGTAAATGAACTCCTCCGAGGGGGAGAAACACCAGCAGGAGAGACTGTTGGACTTAGTTTCTCCCTCGTTGGTCGAACAGGAACGGGAGAAACTAAGCCTTCAGCTACTGTGCGGTTTGAAGAGGCAGAGGTAGTAGGAGATACCACATTGGATACCTCTGACACCACAACGTCGACAATCGACAGAGGATCAACCTCTGCCGGAGGCGGCGATTGCTTGACAGCGGCACCCAATCAGTTGTAGTCAAGTAAGACTTCCTTGGAGGGCGAACCCTCAAGCTCCAAGGAAGACCAAAGCTGAAAAAGATGGATTAGTGACAAATCCTCCCCCGGGGGGAGAGGTGGAGCTGCCTCGCTAGGGGAGGCAACGCCATCTCTCGAACCCCGAGTTTGGGAAACAGTACCACGGTCTACGCTACCACTCGACAGTCTCTCGAAAGAGACCGACCGAGTGGGAGCTTCGGAGGAGGTTTGAGCAACGGAAGAGGAGGCCTTGGGTTTTTCTCCTTTCAAAGAAACCGTCGAAGGAGAAATAACTCGTTTGGACTTCTTCCGTCGCCGTGAAAACCTCTCCCACCGGGAGGTAGACCACTCCCTGCACTCACTACACTTATTATCACTATCACACCGTTGACCTCTACAGGCAGGGCAAAGGGCGTGAGGGTCTGTTTCGACCGCCGACATGAACGCTCCACAGGGGCGGTCGGGTAATCCAGGGCAGGTGCGCATAATAGCAGAGGCCAACTTCACACACAAAACAGTCAAAAAGAGAAAGCAAGAAAAAAAAAGCATTAATGGCTGCCAATGAGCGGCGAGGATGACAGCGGACACGTCCACCTACCATCCAAGCCGAGAGCAAGGTGAGTTCAAGCACAGGTGTGTGTGAGGGCGGTGGGGTAGCAAGCTACCCTCCCCTACCCCCGCTAATTAGCGGTGTGGGTAGTAAACCTTCGTTAAATTTTAATGGCTCGTCATTTCAGCTACGTCAAAGGTAATACCCCTATTAAATAGTGTGGTTTGTATTCCAGTTACGGAACAACTAGGGAGTACCATAAAAACAGCGCAAAACAGGGATTGCCCAGAAAACTGTACAAACCAAAGAATGCCCTAACAAATTCTTCAAAACCAACGAGTACCTTAAAACTTTGCAAACTATGGCCCCCCCAAAAAAAGACAATTCCAAACCTAGGATTATGCTAAAATGTGCTTAAAACAGGCTCACCCTGAAAAAAAAAATTCTTTTAGACCTAGAAGTGCCTTTATTGAGAATTTTAAAACTAAGAATGCCCTGGATACTGTGCAAACTAGGGATTGCCTTAAAAAAAATAATCAAAACTATGTATTACTCAGAAAACTGTGCAACCTAGGGAGTGCCCTAAAAAAACTTTAAAGCTAGGGAGTACCTTGAAAACTTTGCAAACTACGGGGTGCCCTAAAAAATTAACACAATACTGTGAAAACCAGGTAGTGCCCTAAAAAATTTTCAAAATGAGTGAGTACCTGAAAACTGAAAAAAATCCCGGAGTGACCTTAAAACAAAAACATTAAAACCAGGGAGTACCCTGGAAACTGAAAAAAATCCCGGAGTGACCTTAAAACAAAACATTAAAACCAGGGAGTACCCTGGAAACTGTGCAAACAAGGGATTATTAAAAAAATCGTCAAAACTCAGGAGTACCTTAAGAGCTGTACAAACCAGTGATTTCCATTAAATTCCTCTTCTATACTGGAACTATACTATAAACTGTGTAAACCTAGCAGGGCTCTAAAAATGTTTAAAATTAGTGAGTACCCTGAAAACTGCAAACCAGGCAGTGCCCTAAAAAATCTCCAAAATCTAGGAACAGCCTGGAAACTCTGCAAACCATGGATTGCCCTAAAATAACTTTTCAAAAACCACCAAGTACTCTGAAAACTGTGAAACCTAGGGAGTTCCCAAAAAAATTCAAAACGGGATACCTGAATACTGTGCAAACTAGACAATACCCTAAATAAAATTTCAAATCAAAGGAGTACTCCAAAAGCGTTGTAATCCAAGGGATAGTTTGAAAAGAAATAGCTTCAAAACATGAACACTGCAAGCCACGGAGTGCCATAAAAAAAGCAGTAAGTATTCTAAAAACGGTAAAAAAAAAAAACAGAGTCCTAAAAACTTTTAAAAAGTTGGGGGTACCCTAAACACTGTACAAACCAGGAAGTACCCTAAAAAGAAATAATAAAAAAAAAAAGCTTCAAAAGAAAGGAAAACCTTAAAAATTGTGCAAGCCAGGCAGTGCACTAAAAAATCTTCAAAACCTAGAGTACCCTGGAAACTGTACAAGCCAGGAAATATCCTAAAATTACTTAAAAAAACATGAAGTAACTTGAAAACTGGAAACCAGAGAGTGCACAAGAAAAAAATAAAGAGTACCCTGAAAACTCTACAAACCTGGCAGTCCCCTAAAAAATTCTTCAAATCCTAGAAATAACCTGAAAGCTTTGTAAGACAGGGAATACCCTAAAACAATATTCAAAACAAAGGCATATCCTAAAACCTGTGCAAACTAGGGACTAATAAAGAACTGGCAAAACCCCCGAATACTATGTAAACTGTGCAAACCAGGAGTGTCCTAAAAATAACTCTTTAAAACATACGAGTACTCTAAAAACTGCATGAACCACGAAGTGCTATGAAATTTTAACAAAACCGGCTGTACCCTGTAAACTAGTGCGTGCTAAAAAGCCCTTGAAAATCAGAGTACTTTGTGCAAACTATAGAATGTCTTAAAAAGCTCTTGAAAATCAGGAAATACCCGGAAAACTCTGCAAACTAGGCAGTGCACTAAAATTATAAAACACAGGCAAACTCTTGAAAACTGTGCAAACAAGGTAGAAGTGCTGAAAAAATAGCCTTCAAAACTAAGGAGTGCCTTGAAAACTATGCAATTGAGACATTGCCGGAGAAAACTTCTTCAAACCCAGGGAGTACCATGAAATCTGTGCACACCAAGGAGTGCCCTGAAAATATTCCAAAACCAGAAACTACCTTGAAAACTGCAAACAATGGAGTCCCCTAAAAACTTCTTTGAAACCAAGGGGTAGCCTGAAACTGTGCAAACAAGGTAGCGGTGCTGAAAAAAAAAAAATCTTCAAAACCAGGGAGTACCCTGAAAACTGTTCAGGCAGAAAGAGTTCCCTGAAAAGCTCCTCAAAACCTGGGAACTACAAGAAACCTTGGCCAACTAGGGAGTACCCTAAAATCTGGGCAAAGTAGGTATTACCTTGAAAAATAAACAAACTAGTGTTCCCTAAACATTCTTTTTAAACAAGGGAGTACCCCAGAATTTTTATTTATTTTTTTTTTTTCAAATTAGGGAATGCCCTGACAACTGTGCGAACCAGGGGCGTCCCTAAAATTTTGCAAGCCAGGGAGTGACCTAGAAATACTCTTCAAAACTAGGGAGCGACCAGGGAGTTAAAAAAAAAAACACCAAGGATTGCCCTGAAAATTCTGCAAACCAGAGAGCGCCCTAAAAAAAAAAATCCTTAAAACCCGTACCATGATGAAAAGGTATTTAATATGAAGAAACTATATAGCAAGAAACTGCTAAGAATTTCCAGAATTTAAGCAAAAGTAAATTTTTTTTTAAAGTTATCTTGAAATACTGTTACTATCAAATTTTTTTCATCATAATTAATTGATTAACCAATTTCAAGCAATTGAAAGCCTCGTTATAAAAACTAACCAAATTAGAAATTTCGTACAATGCAAAGTAGCCTACCATTACTTTAAATATTTTTTTTTCTATAACTGATTAACCAGAATCAAGGTAATTAAGAACAATTAAAAACACTAAACAAAATTGAAAATTCTGAGAACTGAAAAGTATGTGCATAAAGAACAATTTTTTAACTAATTCATTAACCAATATCAAAATACTTTCGAGACACCCGATAAATAATTCAATAGAATATTTTTAAAGATTTGGGAGTTAAACTATTTCGGTGCCGGAGAATGCCTTTCCTTGAGGATAAATTCCACACCTTGCTTGCAAGTTTGTTTCTTCTTCTTCTTCTTCTTCTTCTTCTTCTTCTTCTTCTTCTTGTTGTTCTTCTTCTTCTTGATTGTCCAGCGCTTTCCTTCAAACGTTTTTTTTTTTTTTTTTTTTTTTTTTTTTTACCAAAGGCTATAGCCCCCATCATGCATTTGTTTCATTGAAGCAAGCATTCATCTGAAAGAAGATAAACGTAAATATGGTTACTCTCAATTCCACGAGGTAAATACTTTCCGATAGATTGAAATGAAGTGAATAGTATAAATGGTACTTATATAGTCTAATGTACTTAAACCAATAACAATATATATCCGGGCTTGAT
>NC_090733.1:113777095-113837095 GCF_036898095.1 Palaemon carinicauda
TTCAAGGATACACGACAAGGAAGCTTTGTTGTGAATTTGCAAGTTTCAATGATACACGACACAAGGCAGCATTGAAGTGAAGTTGCAGGTTTCGATGATGCAATTGACAAGTCAACTTTGTTGAGAAGTTGCAGGTTTCGATTATGCAAGACACAAGGCAGCTTTGTTGTGAATTAAGGTTTCAGTGATGCAATTGAAAAGGCAGCTTTGTTGTGAAGATGCAGGTTTCAGTGACGCAATTGACAAGTCAACTTTGTTGTGATGTTGCAGGTTTCAATTATGCAAGACACAAGGCAGCTTTGTTGTGAAGTTGCAGGTTTCGATAATGCAATTGACAAGTCAACTTTGTTGTGAAGTTGCAGGTTTTAATTATGCAAGACACAAGGCAGCTTTGTTGTGGATGCAGGTTTCAATAATGCAATTGATTAGGCAGCTTTGATGTGTAGATGCAAGTTTCATTGATGCAAGAGACAAGGCAGCTTAGTTGTGATGGTGCAGGTTTCAATGATGCAATTGACAAGGCAGCTTAGTTGTGAAGTTGCAGGTTTCAATGATGCACGACACAAGGAAGCTTAGTTGTGACGTTGCAGCTTTCAATGATGCAATTGACATGGCAGCTCTGTTGTGAAGTTGCAGGTTTCAATGATGCAATTGACATGGCAGCTCTGTTGTGAAGTTGCAGGTTTCAATGATGGTATTGACATGGCAGCTTTGTTGCGTAGATGCAGGTTTACATGATAAAAGAGAATGCAGCTTTGTTGTGACGTTGCAGGTTTCAATGATGCAATTGACATGGCTGCTTTGTTGTGTAGATGCAGTTTTCAATGATGCAGGAGACAAGGCAGCTCTGTTGTGAAGTTGCAGGTTTCAATGATGCAAGACAATACAGCTTTGTTGTGAAGTTGCAAGTTTCAATGATGCAAGAGACAAGTCATCTTAGTTGTGACGTTGCAGGTTTCAATGATGCAATTGACATGGCAGCTTTGTTGTGAAGTTGCTGGTTTCAATGATGCAAGACACAAGGCAACTTAGTTGTGACGTTGCAGGTTTCAATGATGCATTTGACATGGCAGCTTTGTTGTGTAGATGCAGGTTTCAATGATGCAAGAGACAAGTCATCTTAGTTGTGACGTTGCAGGTTTCAATGATGCAAGAGACAAGACAGCATTGTTGTGAAGTTGTAGGTTTCAATGATGCAAGACACAAGGCAACTTAGTTGTGACGTTGCAGGTTTCAATGATGAAATTGACATGGCAGCTTTGTTGAGTAGATGCAAGTATCAATGATGCAAGAGACAATGCAGCTTAATTGTGATATTGCAGGTTTCAATGATGCAATTGACATGGCAGCTTTGTTGTGTAGATGCAGGTTTCAATGATGCAAAAGACAAGTCATCTTAGTTGTGACGTTGCAGGTTTCAATGATGCAATTGACATGGCAGCTTTGTTGTGTAGATGCAGGTTTCAATGATGCAAGAGACAAGTCATCTTAGTTGTGACGTTGCAGGTTTCAATGATGCAATTGACATGGCAGCTTTGTTGTGAAGTTGCAGGTTTCAATGATGCAAGACACATGGCAGCTTTGTTGTGAAGTTGCAGGTTTCAATGATGCAAGACACAAGGCAACTTAGTTGTAACGTTGCAGGTTTCAATGATGAAATTGACATGGCAGCTTTGTTGACTAGATGCAAGTTTCAATGATGCAAGAGACAATGCAGCTTAATTGTGACGTTGCAGGTTTCAATGATGCAATTGACATGGCAGCTTTGTTGTGTAGATGCAGGTTTCAATGATGCAAGAGAAGTCATCTTAGTTGTGACGTTGCAGGTTTCAATGATGCAATTGACATGGCAGCTTTGTTGTGAAGTTGCAGGTTTCAATGATGCAAGACAAGGCAACTTAGTTGTGACGTTGCAGGTTTCAATGATGCAATTGACATGGCAGCTTTGTTGTGTAGATGCAGGTTTCAATGATGCAAGAGACAATTCATCTTAGTTGTGACGTTGCAGGTTTTAATGATGCAATTGACATGGCAGCTTTGTTGTGAAGTTGCAGGTTTCAATGATGCAAGACAAGGCAACTTAGTTGTGACGTTGCAGGTTTCAATGATGCAATTGACATGGCAGCTTTGTTGTGTAGATGCAGGTTTCAATGATGCAAGAGACAAGTCATCTTAGTTGTGACGTTGCAGGTTTCAATGATGCAATTGACATGGCAGCTTTGTTGTGTAGATGCAGGTTTCAATGATGCAAGAGACAATTCATCTTAATTGTGACGTTGCAGGTTTTAATGATGCAATTGACATGGCAGCTTTGTTGTGAAGTTGCAGGTTTCAATGATGCAAGACAAGGCAACTTAGTTGTGACGTTGTAGGTTTCAATGATGCAATTGACATGGCAGCTTTGTTGTGTAGATGCAGGTTTCAATGATGCAAGAGACAAGTCATCTTAGTTGTGACGTTGCAGGTTTCAATGATGCAATTGACATGGCAGCTTTGTTGTGTAGATGCAGGTTTCAATGATGCAAGACACAAGTCATCTTATTTGTGACGTTGCAGGTTTCAATGATGCAATTGACATGGCAGCTTTGTTGTGAAGTTGCAGGTTTTAATGATGCAAGAGACAAGGCATCTTAGTTGTGACGTTGCAGGTTTCGATGATGCAATTGACATGGCAGCTTTGTTGTGTAGATGCAGGTTTCAATGATGCAAGAGACAAGTCATCTTAGTTGTGACGTTGCAGGTTTTAATGATGCAATTGACATGGCAGTTTTTCTGTGTAGATGCAGGTTTCAATGATGCAAGAGACAAGTCATCTTAGTTGTGACGTTGCAGGTTTCAATGATGCAATTGACATGGCAGCTTTGTTGTGTAGATGCAGGTTTCAATGATGCAAGAGAAGTCATCTTAGTTGTGACGTTGCAGGTTTCAATGATGCAATTGACATGGCAGCTTTTCTGTGTAGATGCAGGTTTCAATGATGCAAGAGACAAGTCATCTTAGTTGTGACGTTGCAGGTTTCAATGATGCAATTGACATGGCAGCTTTGTTGTGTAGATGCAAGTTTCAATGATGCAAGAGAAGTCATCTTAGTTGTGACGTTGCAGGTTTCAATGATGCAATTGACATGGCAGTTTTTCTGTGTAGATGCAGGTTTCAATGATGCAAGAGACAAGTCATCTTAGTTGTGACGTTGCAGGTTTCAATGATGCAATTGACATGGCAGCTTTGTTGTGTAGATGCAGGTTTCAATGATGCAAGAGAAGTCATCTTAGTTGTGACGTTGCAGGTTTCAATGATGCAATTGACATGGCAGTTTTTCTGTGTAGATGCAGGTTTCAATGATGCAAGAGACAAGTCATCTTAGTTGTGACGTTGCAGGTTTCAATGATGCAATTGACATGGCAGCTTTGTTGTGTAGATGCAGGTTTCAATGATGCAAGAGAAGTCATCTTAGTTGTGACGTTGCAGGTTTCAATGATGCAATTGACATGGCAGCTTTGTTGTGAAGTTGCATGTTTCAATGATGCAAGACACAAGGCAACTTAGTTGTGACGTTGCAGCTTTCAATGATGCAATTGACATGGCAGCTTTGTTGTGTAGATGCAGTTTTCAATGATGCAAGAGACAAGGCAGCTTTGTTGTGAAGTTGCAGGTTTCAATGATGCAATTGACATGGCAGCTTTGTTGTGAAGATGCAAGTTTCAATGATGCAAGAGACAAGTCATCTTAGTTGTGACGTCGCAGGTTTCAATGATGCAATTGACATGGCAGCTTTGTTGTGAAGTTGCAGGTTTCAATGATGCAAGACACAAGGCAACTTAGTTGTGACGTTGCAGGTTTCAATGATGCAATTGACATGGCAGCTTTGTTGTGTAGATGCAGTTTTCAATGATGCAAGAGACAAGGCAGCTTTGTTGTGAAGTTGCAGGTTTCAATGATGCAATTGACATGGCAGCTTTGTTGTGAAGATGCAAGTTTCAATGATGCAAGAGACAAGTCATCTTAGTTGTGACGTCGCAGGTTTCAATGATGCAATTGACATGGCAGCTTTGTTGTGAAGTTGCAGGTTTCAATGATGCAAGACACAAGGCAACTTAGTTGTGACGTTGCAGGTTTCGATGATGCAATTGACATGGCAGCTTTGTTGTGTAGATGCAGGTTTCAATGATGCAAGAGACAAGTCATCTTAGTTGTGACGTTGCAGGTTTCAATGATGCAAAAGACAAAGCAGCTTTGTTGTGAAGTTGCAGGTTTCAATGATGCAAGACACAAGGGAGCTTAGTTGTGATGTTGCAGGTTTCAATGATTAAATTGACATGGCAGCTTTGTTGACTAGATGCAAGTTTCAATGATGCAAGAGACAAGTCATCTAAGTTGTGACGTCGCAGGTTTCAATGATGCAATTGACATGGCAGCTTTGTTGTGAAGTTGCAGGTTTCAATGATGCAAGACACAAGGCAACTTAGTTGTGACGTTGCAGGTTTCAATGATGCAATTGACATGGCAGCTTTGTTGTGTAGATGCAGGTTTCAATGATGCAAGACACAAGGCAACTTAGTTTTGACATTGCAGGTTTCAATGATGCAATTGACATGGCAGCTTTGTTGTGTAGATGCAGGTTTCAATGATGCAAGAGACAAGGCAACTTAGTTGTGACGTTGCAGGTTTCAATGATGCAAATGACATGGCAGCTTTGTTGTGTAGATGCAGGTTTCAATGATGCAAGAGACAGGTCATCTTAGTTGTGACGTCGCAGGTTTCAATGATGCAATTGACATGGCAGCTTTGTTGTGAAGTTGCAGGTTTCAATGATGCAAGACACAAGGCAACTTAGTTGTGACATTGCAGGTTTCAATGATGCAATTGACACGGCAGCTTTGTTGTGTAGATGCAGGTTTCAATGATGCAAGAGACAAGTCATCTTAGTTGTGACGTTGCAGGTTTTAATGATGCAATTGACATGGCAGATTTGTTGTGAAGTTGCAGGTTTCAATGATGCAAGACACAAGGCAACTTAGTTGTGAAGTTGCAGGTTTCAATGATGCAATTGACATGGCAGCTTTGTTGTGTAGATGCAGGTTTCAATGATGCAAGAGACAAGTCATTAGTTGTGACGTTGCAGGTTTCAATGATGCAATTGACATGGCAGCTTTGTTGTGAAGTTGCAGGTTTCAATGATGCAAGACACAAGGCAACTTAGCTGTGACGTTGCAGGTTTCAATGATGCAATTGACATGGCAGCTTTGTTGTGTAGATGCAGGTTTCAATGATGCAAGAGACAAGTCATCTTAGTTGTGACGTTGCAGGTTTCAATGATGCAATTGACATGGCAGCTTTGTTGTGTAGATGCAGGTTTTAATGATGCAAGAGACAGGTCATCTTAGTTGTGACATTGCAGGTTTCAATGATGCAATTGACATGGCAGCTTTGTTGTGAAGTTGCAGGTTTCAATGATGCAAGACACAAGGGAACTTAGTTGTGACGTTGCAGGTTTCAATGATGCAAGACAAGGGAACTTAGTTGTGACGTTGCAGGTTTCAATGATGCAAGAGACAAGTCATCTTAGTTGTGACGTTGCAGGTTTCAATGATGCAATTGACATGGCAGCTTTGTTGTGAAGTTGCAGGTTTCAATGATGCAAGACACAAGGCAACTTAGTTGTGACGTTGCAGGTTTCAATGATGCAATTGACATGGCAGCTTTGTTGTGTAGATGCAGGTTTCAATGATGCAATTGACATGGCAGCTTTGTTTTGAAATTGCAGGTTTCGATTATGGAATATAAAAGGCAGCTTTGTTGTGAAGCAGCAGGTTGCAATGCTGTAAAACACAATGCAGCTTTGTTGTGAAGACGTAAGTTTCAATGATGCAAGACAAGGCAGCTTTGTTGTGAAGTTGCAGGTTTTGATGATGCAAGAGACAAGACAGCTTTGTTGTGAAGATGCAGGTTTCGATTATGAAAGACACAAGGCAGCTTTGTTGCAAAGATGCAGGTTTAGAATTTGCAATAAACCAGGCAGCTTTGTTGTGAAGTTGCAGGTTTCAATGATGCAAGAGACAAGGGAGCTTAATTGTGACGTTGCAGGTTTCAATGATGCAATTGACATGGCAGCTTTGTTGTGTAGATGCAGGTTTCAATGATGCAATTGACATGGCAGCTTTGTTGTGTAGATGCAGGTTTCAATGATGCAAGAGACAAGGCAGCTTAGTCGTGACGTTGCAGGTTTCAATGATGCAATTGACATGGCAGCTTTGTTGTGTAGATGCAGGTTTACATGATAAAAGAGAATGCAGCTTTGTTGTGAAGTTGCAGGTTTCCATGATGCAAGACCCAAGGCAGCGGAGTTGTAACGTTGCAGGTTTGAATGATGCAATTGACATGGCAGCTTTGTTGTGTAGATGGTTTTCAATGATGCAAGAGAAAATGCAGCTTAGTTGTGACGTTGCACGTTTCAATGATGCAATGGACATGGCAGCTTTGTTGTGAAGTTGCAGGACTCAAATGATGCAAGAGACAACCCAGCTTTGTTGTGAAGTTGCAGGTTTTTTCAATTATGCAAGGCAGTTTTATTTTCTAGATGTAGGTTTCGATGATGCAATTGACAAGTCAACTTTGTTGTGAAGTTGCAGGTTTTGATTATGCAAGACACAAGGCAGATCTGTTGTGGATGCAGGTTTTAATGATGCAATTGACAAGGCAGCTTTGTTGTGTAGATGCAGGTTTCATTGATGAAAGAGACAAGGCAGCTATATTGTGACGTTGCAAGTTTCAATGATGCAATTGACAAGGCAGCTTTGTTGTGTAGATGCAGGTTTCAATGATGCAAGAGACAAGACAGCTTTGTTGTGAAGTTGCAAGTTTCAATGATGCAAAAGACAACGCAACTTTGCTGTGAAGTTTCAAGTTTCAATGATGCAAGACACAAGGGAGCTATGTTGCGAAGATGCAGGTTTCAGTGATGCAAGACACAAGGTAGCTTCGTTGTGAAATTGCAGGTTTCGATTATGGAATATATAGGGCAGCTTTGTTGTGAAGCAGCAGGTTACAATTATGCAAGACAAGGCAGCTTTGTTGTGAAGATGCAGGTTTTAATGATGCAAGACAAGGCAGCTTTGTTGTGAAGTTGCAGGTTTTGATGCTGCAAGAGACAAGGCAGCTTTGTTGTGAAGATACAGGTTTCGATTATGCAAGACACAAGGCAGCTTTGTTGCAAAGATGCAGGTTTCGATAATGCAAGACACAAGGCAGCTTTGTTGCAAAGATGCAGGTTTCGATTTTGCAAGAGAATGCAGCTTTGTTGTGAAGAAGCATGTTTCAATGATGCAATAGACAAGGCAGCTTTGTTTTCTAGATGCAGATTTCAATGATGCAAGAGACAAGGCAGTATTGTTGTGAAGATGCAGGATTCGATGATGCAATTGACAAGGCAGTATTGTTGTGAAGATGTAGGTTTCGACGGTACAAAAGACAAGGCAGCTATGTAGTTAAGATGCAGGTTTCAATGATGCAAGAAACAAGGCAGCTTTGTTGTGAAGATACAGGTTTCAATGATTCATGAGACAAGGAAGCTTTATTGTGAAGATGCAGGTTTCGATGATGCAAGACACATGACAGCTTTCTTGTGACGATGCAAGTTCTGATGATACAATTGACACGGCAGCTTTGTTGTGAAGTTGCAGGTTTTAATGATGCGAGAGACAAAGCAGCTTTGTTGTGAAGATGCAGGTTTGATGATGCAAGACACAGGGCAGCTTTGTTGTTAAGCTGCAGGTTTCGATGATATAAGGCATATGACAGCTTTGTTTTGAAGATGCAGGTTTCAATGATGCAAGAGAGAAGACAGCTCTGTTGTGGAAAACAGGTTTCGATCATGCAAGATATAGGGCAGCTTTGTTATGAAGATGCAGACTTCGATGATGATATTGACGAGGCATCTTTATTGTTAATGTTCATGCCTCAATGATGCAAGACATAAGGAAGCTTTGTCGTGGAAATGCAGGTTTCAATGATGCAATTAACAAGGCAGCTTCGTTGTTAAGATGTAGGTATCGATGGTGCAAGAGACAAGGCAGCTATGTTGAGGAGATGCAGGTTTCAATGATGCAAGAGACAAGGCAGCTATGTTGAGGAGATGCAGGCTTCAGTGATGCAAGGGACAAGGCAGCTTTGTTGTGAAGATACAGGATTCAATTATGCAAGAGACAAGGCAGCTGTGTTGTAGAGATGCAGGTTTTAATGATGGAAGAGACAAGGTATGTTAGTAGTGAAGATACAGGTTTTAATAATATAGAAGACAATGCAGCTTTGTTGCAAAGATGCAGTTTTCGATGATGCAAGAGACAAGGAAGCTTCGTTGTCCTTACCCAATTTTCTGAGGCCCTCGTGTCAACAGCTGCAACATCTTTAAGTGCATTGGAAGCCTCATTTTTTCAGAGTTGGTTATCTTCCTTAACCTTATCTACGAAATATTCATTCCTCATTTCAAAAGGATACATCTCAATCTCAGCTTCATCTGGTAATTATTTTTGGTGAGATTGTTAACTCGTGTTAATTTCCAACGACTTGAATTGTATGAAATTATCTAATTTTAGATCAACAACAACTGGCAAATTTGTTAGGTCACCAACTGCTTTCCTCAGCAAATTATCTAGTTCAACCATTATGGCGTACCAACCGTGTGTCACACAATTGTACATAATTCCTTTTGTATATATTATGCTTGTATCTTCGCTCTTCCCTCGCACTAAAACGAACATGAAAATTCATGTCTGCTGTTTTCCTCTGTAACATTGTCATTTCCTCGAACATGTATTTTCCTGTTGCCTTGGGGTTTTGTATATAAAGGAGAGTGTTCTTTAATATAGTACTCAGTTGATTGCATCCTGCCTTTGAGTTCACAACCCTCTCTCGGCTCGTCACAATGGCATCTAGCTCAGCAACTTTGTCTTATGTTCACCAATACCTCTATCTCGGTGCTCAAGTTATGTTTCCGTAATGATCTGCCCTTTTTTTATAATCATCCTTTTTTATATTGACATTCATTACTATATTCCGGATCACCATGCCATTCGCTTTATACCTTCCTCACTGACTCCATCTAATTCGTACCTTTTTTTTTTTTTTTACGATGCCCAAAATTACAATTATCACACCTTATACATTCTTGTCTCTTCGTTTTCCAGATTTACACACAACTCTTGTTTCCCCAGCTGGTTTTCCATGTCTGGATGGTCACAAATTTCGTAAAAACCTGAAACGGAAAAGAAAAAAAAATATCTTGAGAAAGCAAAACTTTTGGTAATGGAATACTGGTTGATTTAACTTACAATGTTCAGCAATAATCTGAAAACGCTATTCAACTCATGTCTGAATCTTCTGCGGGTACGTATAAAGGGATTGATAAGGGGGTTATACCCTTGAAAAGAAAAGAAAACTTTAAAAGGATTAATTTATTTACCAACTGTGTAGGTAACTTGAATAACAAAAACTTTTATTCATCCCTTCAAATCCTATTTTATGGAATTTTAGATCATATAACCCAACACTGGGACCAGTAAAAGCAATCAGCATTTACGTGCAGAGAGAGGAACTCTTTGCAGTTGCATTGTGAATTAAAGTGAAGAGGAGAAATTGGTATAAATGTAGGGTAAAAGACTCAAAAGTCTGCACAGCTAAGGTCCACTGACAGCAATATCCCATTGTGGGCCATAACCACTTAAATAAACAAGGCTACAGCCATTTTTTTCCGGTAACTAAGTTGTTAGATATAGAAATAATGAGAATGATTATATTGGGTGATCTTACTCATTTATATCACTTTCACTAAAAAATAATTTGAAGACATCAATATAGTATCCTATTTTAACCTTGCAACTCGACATTCTTCGTTACTTATCATCGATAAGACTTATTGCGGATTTTTTTTTCTTTAAATAGGAATATAAACTTTTTTATACCAAGAACTAGAATAGCGAACTACAATAAAATATTATAAAACAAAGTTATATATAAAACAATATCATGCTTCATTTTTTGACTAGGTCGATCAAATAAGCAATATACATTTTCTTACCATTCATTGAGCAGCAATAGATCTCATTTCGAAGTTCCAGCGATGCTATTTCAATGCCGATTTGCATCAGATTTGACTTGGTCACCAGACTTTCGCCTGTGAAATAAAGGATTATTAGTAAGGGGATATATAGTTTAGAGTGCATTATTGTCGACTAATGATACCACTAAAGTGTGTTTATTCTCGCTCAATCATCTGACAATCCAGAAAATCACCAAAATACCAAATTAAATGCAGCATATTAAAATGACAGAAACACTTGTGAACATGTAGAAGTTATGCCCAAAACGACAATTTCTTCCTTTTCAGATTGTTACTCTATTCCTCTAAAGAATCTTTAACCAACTCCATTAAGCCCCTTATGAGATTCTTGTTTTTATAACTCAAAATAGCACTATTATTAGTGTTGACCTTAAAATGTATCAGGCAGCGGACACTAAAGTTGTAATGTTCGTCATTAATTTATTTGACAATACCATTTATTTGCAAAGGGTCATTGACTACAAAACCAACAGGTCAATGAGACTTAATTACAACGATCCATATTTCATAAAATATGATCCTGGACTACAACTACCATTGCTTCCATTCTACCTGGTAACAAATGTCTTGCTAAAATTCTATTGTATAAAAAATTCGTACCTTAGTTGTAATAAAAAGCTAAAACTAATTGAATGACACTGGCTTCCTATCAAATTTAGAGTAGAGTTTAACATACGTACAATAACTCAAGTTATCAGAACCGGACGCCCAAAATATTTAAGAAAATTGCTACATATCGTGCAGCCAACAAATCGTGTCAACACGAGAATAGTTACTGATGGTTTAAAATTATTTGAACCATGATATACTGCATGTCTACTGTAAATTCTAGAGCTTTCAAATATGCGTCTCCAAGAATATACAGCCAACTCCCACTAGACATCCGAAAGACTAAAGATATTAAGGCTTCAAAGAAGAAACTGGAAACTTACTTGTTTAAAAATCAACAGTGTGGATTTGACACTACATGTGGCATACGCAGTGTGATACTCTAAATACCTAAGACTGTATATGGCAAACGTCTTATAGGTCCTGTCGGGCACAGAGTTACCGCGTAATAGAACCAGAAAACAACCCTTAACGTAAAGTTAAACTAAGGCTCTGGTTTATTAATGACCTCTCCAATCTAAACTGTTCAATATTGCCTAGTGCAACAGAACATTCGTAAATATTTCAATTTAAAATGAAAAACAATCTAAATTAGTTATTAAGCTAATGCAGCAGAAATAAACTCTCTGCATTCTTCAGTTTTCACCTTTCTGGTGATACTTATACCTACTCGAGTTACCACCTTCTTTCAATGGAGGGACCGAACCAGGTAGTTTCGTAAACAGCATTTAGTTACACATTGAAAAAAAAAATATAGTATCTTACATACCAGAGTAGCACAAATCATCCATCAAATTCATACCAATAAATCACGAAGATCCTGCTCAGATCAGCAAAAAGCATAAAACAAGTAATGGACTATAGAGTAGGGTACTTGGTTTTACCGGGATTCCCCCAACTGTGCCACACCTCCACAGACCATCAGCTTGCCTTCTTTCTACAATCCCGTTCCACCTCCTTATCCTTTGTCTCTCTGTTTTGATATATATTTCTTATCTTCTAAATTATTCTAACTTTGGTTCCACACCATCATCAAGGTAAAATTCAAGGTGTATTTTCTGAATAAAAGTTTCACTTCATTTGGTATTTTCAATGAAAATTAGTTATATACAAAAATTAATTTCAAAACATATAGAAATCGGTTCGACAAAACCCTAGTAGTTGTTTTTATAAATAGTTATTATTATTACAGGCCAAGGTACAGCATACTTAGAAAAAATAATAACATACAAAATCCTGTTATTATTACGTTTATCATTAATATTATCCTCCTTATAATACTTTAATTTCTAGCAAATTTGAAAATCTCGATAAGAATGTTAAAGTTCTAGATAATTTGTAATTTTTCTACGTATGTACCGCTTACCAGAACAGAAGAGCAATGAGATCATGATTATTTGCAAATTAGTGCGATCCACAATGGAGCAAAGACCATTCGAGGGGCGTGTTATGAATTATAGGTAATTAATACACTTTGATTTCTCGCCACTTACATGAACCATATATTTTTTCCAAGTAGTTACCTTGTGATTATTATGTATTTCCGAACATTGCTAATGCAGCAAATCAGTTTTTTTTTTTGTACTTCCCCACTGGTATTCCCCCACAATTGATTTAATAGAAGAGGTAGGAAAACACTCGAACGGGGGTTTACCACAGTATTCATTGTCAGAAATGGATAAAACAAGATCACGAGTACAAAACTACATACGGTCATGTATTTGGCTAAAAATTAAAGTATCATATATTAAGCAAAAATGTATGGTTCGTGTACTATATCATCTGCTTTTCTGGTCCTATACAGCAGGGGAACCCTTCTATCCACAGGACCTTCACAGTCATTTTATTATATTCATTCCAAGGCATTCAGCATATTGCTCCTCTATTGTTAAATCCACGCCATCGAAACCCTTAGAGAACAAGTCTTCAGTTTCCTCTTAAAAGCCTTAATATCTTCAGTCTTTCGAATGTCTAGTGGGAGCTTATTGTATAGTCTTGGGCCGCATATTTAAAGGTCCTGGAGCCTACAGTAGACATATCTAGGTTCCAATAATTTGAAGCCATCTGTAACAATTCTCACGTGAACACGATTTGTTGGATGCCCAATATGTAGCAATCCTCTTTGATTTTTTGGACGATGGGTTATTGTACATATTTTAAACTCAATTTTTGTTTTAATAGGCCATCAGTGATCCTTCTCAGGGTGGGACACCTTGTCCCTCTGTTTATTATGTTTATTGTAGTTTAAGTTGTGCTTATGGTAAATTGTGGTAGATAGTGTTACAGTAGTCAATCCTGACAATAACACAGTTTATCACTAGTTTCTTTACAGAATGTTCATCCAGGTACTTCTTTATACAAGCAATGTTTCTAAGATGATAGCCAGCAGAATTTACTACATTATTTATTTGGGCATTGAAAGACAAGTTACAGTCAAGAGATACTCGCAGTTCGATAACTTAACAAGATATCGGGGCAGGATTGTTATCTATGTAACCTAAAGTGGCGTGAAATTAGAGTCTCAATTACCTATCAATAATATTACGTTTCTCGAATGGTCTTTGCTCCACCGTGGGCTCGCTCAGCGTGAAAATAACCATTATCGCATTTCTCTGACAAGCGGTACATGGTTGTCCTATGCCACCTCCAAAGTCTAAAGAGATGTAGATCTTGCGCACCCCAACTACGAAGGTCATTATTTCTGCGATATATTTACTTTCATTTGAGCAATAACAGCTACATACTGAACGAAGTGTGTTTTGAACAACCATTACCCAAGCACTTGAAATTATAGTAAATTTCAAAATACAGTGAGAATCTCTCTCTGAAACATCTTCATGAGACGGTAGATGGACTGGAACTGAAGCCGAAGGGAGGGAATGAAAAGGCCTGTTGCATAGCATCATCCAGGAACTTGTGCATAAATATTTGGAACAAGCAATTGGTTTAAATAACCAGCTAATAATTACGCCATACAAAAAATCTGCCAAAAACAATTGCAAAACAAAGCAGGCTCAGTAATCCATAAAAAGGTCTCTCAAAAGTAAATAACGTACAGTCACTCATATAAATTGATGGATGTCCGGGTGTTTGAGAGAGATTTCCATTTCACCCCTTTCTGGACGACAGGTGTCTGGGAGTGCGAGACCAGTCGAATATTGAACTACCTAACTCTGCTGTAGTAATTGTTAGCTTTTACGAGTATGTTATTGATCTGTTTTTTTCCACGTAGATATATATTACAGAGGTTCTGTTCTTTCCTTCTCTTCTGCCCTGTTGTTTTTCTCTCGCCTCTCTACTTGTAGTCAGAGTGAATTAGATGGGATGGTGGATCAGTCCAGAAATAATTAGCAACAAGAAGTATTTCATGACAGTGGATGGAGAATTTTGTAGCATACCATAAAAAAACCTCCCTCTGAATCTTAATTTTTTTTTCCAAAGACTCATTAAAAAAATGCTAAGATGTATGATTTTTCCCTTTTTCAAAATTGGATTAAATGGGCACTGCTAGTCTTCTGTTATAAAGCTTGACTCTGAAAAAGGATTGTTCATTAAACTATTCCATTGGAAGCCTAATTTGATTTGCACAGTCTCACATTGTTAGCAGTTGTCTATGTCATTTAGACCATTATGCCAAATGCTAAGATCATTGAGGGTCATTCCACACTACTTACACCCACCCTAGAAATAATTTTTGATATCCTGAAATTCAATTATTTAACGCCACGATCAAAATCAATGGGACTTGAACCCGGTTGTGCCAAGCAGTACACAGAAATTAAATCCCATTGTTAGTAATGGCGAAGGACTTTGCGGGCATGGTGAAATGATGTATTTTTGGGGATTAATTTAATAAACTAAACATGTCAGAGTCAAGCTCTTGGGAGGAATGTATTGTATAGGCTGAGGATTGGCCATAGTCGGCCAAAGCACAAATATCTTTTCGTTTTTTTCTTCTTTTGAGCGATATTCATGCACAGTTTAAGAGTACTTCAAGTTTTGCTTATTATAATTTTTACTTCTTTGCTTGCTTTATCATTCAGTTGAATTTATAGCTATTATTATTATTATTATTATTATTATTATTATCATTATTATTATTATTATTATTGCAGTTGTTGTCAATTACTTATCTTTTCAAAGTATTTGATATCAATTTTCACCAACAGATTTCAGTTATGTTTAATTAATGATAATTTTTATTCATCCTATTTTTTTTTCAAATACTTTGGTAATCATTATTTGACGCTTCCGGAGAATCTTCCATTTCCGGAACCAGACACCAAAATTAGCACACAGACTCGTCGGGGATTGCTCTTTTTAATAAAAAGGATGCTATTGAATTTACAGAAATATTGCATTTCGCAATAAGATCGCAAAGACTTCCCTTATCCGAATGCTCTTGATGTCAAATCATACATTTTTTTTTTTTTTACTGCGTAGAGTCCTAATTTAGAAATATGTACTTACCCATTTCCTATACAAGCTATAAAAACTTTAACAAAAAAAGAGGAAGAGAAACTAGATAGAACAGTGTGCCCGAGTGTACCCTCAAGCAAGAGAACTCTAACCCAAGACAGTGGAAGACCATGGTACAGAGGCTATGGCACTACCCAAGACTAGAGAACAATGGTTTGATTTTGGAGTGTCCTTCTCCTAGAAGAGCTGCTTACCATAGCTAAAGAGTCTCTTCTACCCCTACCAAGAGGAAAGTAGCCACTGAACAATTACATTACAGTATTTAACCCCTTGGATGAAGAAGAATTGTTTGGTAATCTCAGTGTTGTCAGGTGTATGAAGTCAGGGGAGACTCTGTAAAGAATAGGCCAGACTATTCGGTGTCTGTGTGGGCAAAGGGAAAGTAAACCGTAACCAGAGAGAAGGATCCAATATAGTACTGTCTGGCCAGTCAAAGGACTCCATAACTCTCTAGCGGTAGTAGCCTATCTCAACGGGCGGCTGGTGCCCTGGCCAACCTACTACCTATATATATATATATATATATATATATATATATATATATATATATATATATATATATATATATATATATATATGTATAGTTTGCCCAAGTATATTATACATAGAAAATAATGGCGTCATTTGAAAAATGAAATTATTTATTACCTGGTTCTTTAATATCTTTAGACATTTTCGTCTTTTGAGATTTACTGAGGATTTAGTTAGACCCAACTTGTGAAGGTTTAAATGCTGTTTGCCCCCTCCCCCCCTTGCCTTATTGTTATATGGGACTTGAAGTTGACACTTCTGATTTTATAATTCTTATGAAGCCTATAGGCCTAGTATTAAAATGAAGAAGAGACTGTGGAGAAATTTCACAAATCGTAACTTTATGCCCAGATAGACACCTTTCATAAATGACAAGATTTGATGCAAATATTTATTGTTGCTACCAGACATATAGCCATACCCTAGTATGTGTTAAAGACAAGACGACAGAGCCATATTATTATTATTATTATTATTATTATTATTATTATTATTATTATTATTATTATTATTAGTATTATTATTACTGTTGTTGTTGTTGTTATTCGAGATACGTTGCTATTGTAGAATCTGCCCATTATAGGTGTGGGGGAATATGTCTGACCCGATTATAGCTTTCCCTTCGTAAATTAAAGTTGGATAATATAGGTAGATTTAATTGTATTTCTGGTACCGAAGATAACACACTACTTCGCTTATTTACTTATTCATTTATCATTATTACTTCTCCCTTAATATACTCCTCAGGAGATTAGACCTATATAGGCAGCGTTGACTGTTATCTAAGCATTGGCTTAAAATAATTTATTGCAAGTTTCGAAACCACGACCCTAACTACCTTTTGCTTCATACACAAAACGACATAAGCAAAATCAAGTAATAATTTTGAATTGATAACCCAAATGCATAGATGGTTATTATTATTAGACAACAGGACTAAGCTTAGATTATTTTCCCTCTTGAAGCCCTCTTTCCCACTCCGACTATCTACAGACACAGTTCCAGGAATAGTCTCACGGAATCAAGGTGTTCAGAGGGATTCGTGTTTCATTAATGTATTACTTTTTTTTCTGAAATATTATTGTAGCACAATTGTTTTAACTATCTAATATTTTTTCAATAATAAATTTTTTCATAACAGTTGAGCAACTTTGTGCATTCATACACATGTTTACAAAGTGAAATATAAGATTTATTACTAAGTGACAAGTTATGTTCAACGCTGTCCAATGCAATAATAAATAAATAGCAACAGTCTGGCTGCATACTGTAGACGGGAATTCCTCCCCCCCCCCCTGACCTCGTGACCTTTATTAGTAGAGGAAGAGAAGAAGGAAAAGGATAAGAAAGGGTTACTAATGAGAGAGAGAGAGAGAGAGAGAGAGAGAGAGAGAGAGAGAGAGAGAGAGAGAGAGAGAGAGAGAGAGAAGAATTCAACACCAGACCAAAGAAAGCCTGTTGCTGTTTTGCTGGATAACCGGGGGACGTCAGTGGCAGGATACTCTCTTTCTATCCTGCCTGTCTCGGAACCCCAAACCGAGAGGTAGTCCTGAATCGGAAGACACCCAAGAGGAAGGATCCTCAACGGAGTCGATTTCTTAGGGCTTGACCCGACCCAGGACTCTCGGAAAACCCGAGTCTCTTTACTTTAGGTTATCCAGGACGATACAGGCATCACTGCCATTACTTGTCGGAAAATATTCTCTATTTAAGAAGACTCAAACATTTTATGTAAAGTTTATAGATTTGTTGATAAATTCATAATTTTTTTATAAAGTTTGATAATTAAGAATTTAGTTGCCTTTCATAATAATCATCATTATAGCTATTTATGAATTTTGAATATTCTTCTAGCAAATAGATCAGTATTTTGATGGCCATTGGTAGGCACCCATTGATACTATTGCGAAAGTTATTGGGTACTGTCAGATCCCTCTCTGGATAAAGCACATTTTCCCTTTACTTAATTTTCGAGTCAACACAATATGAATGTCTTTATTAACTTTTAAAGGACAAAACTGGATAACACTATTCCTATTTAAATATGATTTCAAAAAAATAGTTTACTTATAAAATCATTGATTAAAATTTTGTTTTAATGTACTGTAACAAAAGAGGAAAATCAAATAAATAGATTCGAAGAGTAGACTCGAGAGGCCGACCTTGTTATACAATGGGAATAATGAGGTTGAAAGATGCAGACAGTTACTTGATTTGCTAAACTCTTCTATTGTCGATGCTTTGCAATGAGAGTATAGCTGTTAGGAACCTTGTTTTCAATTATGGCTCAGCAATAGCTTATTAGGAAGCAGCGGGTTCTCTGGTGTGTTGCAAGAAGTTTTAAACGATTAAAACATATTATTTACAAGAACAATATCAAGTCGACCTTTCAGGGGTCGGAAGTTTAGTCTGAACACTGTGTCACTGAGATGTGCTTTAAAGATAAAAGACTTTTCACCCTCAAATTCAATACTCCGTATTTATTAGGCCTATAAACATTTCCATTCCTCAACCTGAATATCCAGCCTAGAATTTCCATCGAACAGTCACAAATAGTTTCCAAGATTTCACTATAATTATTGTTTGTTCGTAATTAAGACTGTCTAAGGTCCAAACAATATTAGTAGACCATGTTTGACAAAAATTCTTTAGAAACCTCAATTTTACAGCATGTGATGTATGAAGGAGGAGATGATGAATGGAGAAGTATTGATTTAAAAGCTCAAGATAGAGACGGCTGGCGAAATGTAACCGGGGCCGTTAGGGTCAATAGGCCTAGGAAAAGATGATGACCATATATATAATGAATTTTAATTCAAACTCTTTAAAATATTAAAACTGGTCAGTTTAATTCATGAAAAGTAACTTCAAAATAGTTTCTCTTAATTATTTTTTTCTCTTGGAATCTGAAGTTGTCTAAATTTCTGGGAAATTGCGTAATCGTTTGTACACTGAAATAGATCATATTTGCTGCTACTGAAGAAACACAAGAGGAATATAAATGCTTGATTTTAGAATACTGCACAAAAGCAACGATGTGCCGGTAATGTCAGGTAGGCCTACAATGCAAGGCTCTATAGCTGCAGAAGCTGTGATGTCATATAGGCGTACTAAGCAACGCTTAAAACATGTAAATGCAGAAGCTATAATGTCAGATATGCCTACAATGCAACGCTTAAAACATGTAGATGCAGAGCTGTAATGTCATATAGGCCTACAATTCAACGTTGAAAACATGTAGATGCAAAAGCTATAATGTCAGATATGCCTACAATGCAACGTTTAAAACATATTGATGTATTGTAGAAGCCATGACTCCGTTTTCTCTCTTTCCTCGGATGTTCTAATGGTATTTCTTTTAAAAATTAGTATGCCTTCAACTAAATGAAAACTTACTATGCAGCAAATGTAAATTAGGTTAATCTGCCTTTAGGAGATATGATTATTGTGACACACTAAAAGAAAAATGGCATCTCATCTGTCTGGGACTTTGACACCACGAAGGAAACGCTATCTCTTCATAGTGATTTTCTTTTCAGTTTTTTTTTTTTTTTTTTGTAACTCATTGATAAAGCCAAAGTCTTAGTAAGGTCTACAGATCTTGGTTAAGTAAAAATTTTGTTTGATACTGGAGGATCATCGGTGCCATGATGGTTGAGGAGGCTCTAGAGGTGGTGGTTTTGCTTTTCTTTCCTCACTTAATATGCAGCATATTCAAAATTCATAAATAGCTATAATGATGATTATTATGAAAGGCAACTAAATTCTTAATTATCAAACTTTATAAAAAATTATGAATTTATCAACAAATCTGTAAACTTTACATAAAATGTTTGAGTCTTCTTAAATGGAGAATATTTTCCGGGAAGTACTGGCAGTGATATCTGTATCGTCCTGGATAATTTAAAGTAAAGAGACTCGGGTTTTCCGAGAGTCCTGGGTCGGGTCAAGCCCTAAGAAATCGACTCCGTTGAGGATCCTTCCTCTTGGGTGTCTTCCGATTCAGGACTACCTCTCGGTTTGGGGTTCCGAGACAGGCAGGATAGAAAGAGAGTATCCTGTCAATGACGTCCCCCGGTTATCCAGCAAAACAGCAACAGGCTTTCATTGGTCTGGTGTTGAATTCTACTCTCTCTCTCTCTCTCTCTCTCTCTCTCTCTCTCTCTCTCTCTCTCTCTCTCTCTCTCTCTCTCTCATTAGTAACCCTTTCTTATCCTTTTCCTTCTTCTCTTCCTCTACTAATACAGGGCACAAGTATGCAGCTAGACTGTTGCTATTTATTTATTATTGCATTGGACAGCGTTGAACATAACTTGTCACTTTGTAAACATGTGTATGAATGCACTAAGTTGCTCGACTGTTATGAAAAATTTTATTATTGAAAAAATATTAGTTAGTTAAAACAATTGTGCTACAATAATATTTCAGAAAAAAATTAATACATTAATGAAACACGAATCCCTCTGAACACCTTGATTCCGTGAGACTATTCCTGGAACTGTGTCTGTAGATAGTCGGAGTGGGAAAGAGGGCTTCAAGAGGGAAAATAATCTAAGCTTAGTCCTGTTGTCTAATAATAATAACCATCTATGCATTTGGGTTATCAATTCAAAGTTATTACTTGATTTTGCTTATGTCGTTTTGTGTATGAAGCAAAAGGTAGTTAGGGTCGTGGTTTCGAAACTTGCAATAAATTATTTCAAGCCAAAGCTTAGATAACAGTCAACGCTGCCTATATAGGTCTAATCTCTTGAGGAGTTTATTAAGGGAGAAGTAATAATGATAAGTGAATAAGCGAAATGGTGTGTTATCTTCGGTACCAGAAATACAATTAAATCTACCTATATTATCCAACTTTAATTTACGAAGGGAAAGCTATAATCGGGTCAGACATATTCCCCCACACCTATAATGGGCAGATTCTACAATAGCAACGTATCTCGAATAACAACAACAACAGTAATAATAATAATAATAATAATAATAATAATAATAATAATAATAATAATAATAATAATAATAATAATAATAATAATATGGCTCTGTCGTCTTGTCATTAACACATACTAGGGTATGGCTATATGTCTGGTAGCAACAATAAATATTTGCATCAAATCTTGTCATTTATGAAAGGTGTCTATCTGGGCATAAAGTTACGATTTGTGAAATTTCTCCACAGTCTCTTCTTCATTTTAATTCTAGGCCTATAGGCTTCATAAGAATTATAAAATCAGTAGTGTCAACTTCAAGTCCCATATAACAATAAGGCAACAAATAACAGTTATAGTGAAATCTTTGAAATTATTTGTGACTGTTCGATGGATATTCTAGGTTGGATATTCAAGTTAAGGAATGGAAATATTCATAGGACTAACAAATATTGAGTACTGAAGTTGGGGGTGAAAAGTATTTTATCTTTAAAGCACATCTCAGTGACACAGTGTTCAGAATAAATTTGACCCCTGAAAGATGTACTTCATATTGTATTTGTAGATATGTTTCAATCGTTTTATACTTATTGCAACACCAGAGAACCCGTTGCTTCCAAATAAGCTATTGCTGAGCCGTAATTGAAAACAAGGTTCCTAACAGCTATGCTCTCATTACAAAGGATCGTCTATAGATGGGTTTAGCTATTCAAGTAACTGTCTGCATCTTTCACCCTCATTATTCCCATTGTATAGCAGGGTCGGCCGCTCGAGTTAACTCTCTCCATCTATTTATTTTATTTTCCTCTTTTGTACAGGACCTAAACACAAAATTTTGATAAATGATTTTATAAATAAACTATTCATTTGAAATCATATCAAAATAAAATAGTATTATTCAATTTTTTCCTTTAAAAGTTAATAGAGAGATTCATATCATGTTGACTCAAAAATTAAGCAAAGGAAAAATGAGATTTAACCAGAGAGGAATCTGATAAAGTACTATTTTGCGGTCGTCACAGTACCCAATAACTCTCGCAATAGCATCAGCGGGTGCCTACCCTCGGCCATAAAACTACTGATTTATTTGCTAAAAAAAATATAAAAAATTCATAAATAACTATAATGATGATTATTGTTAAAGGCAACTAGATTCCTAATTATTAACCTTTATAAGAAATTATGAATTTATCAACAAATCTATAAACTTTGCATAAAATGTTTGAGTCTTCTTAAATAGAGAATATTTTCCGAGAAGTAATGGCAGTGATGTCTGTATCGTCCTGGATAACTTAAAGTAAAGAGACTCGGGTTTTCCGAGAGTCCTGGGTCGGGTCAAGCCCTAAGAAATCGACTCCGTTGAGGATCCTTCCTCTTGGGTGTCTTCCGATTCAGGACTACCTCTCGGTTTGGGGTTCCGAGACAGGCAGGATAGAAAGAGAGTATCCTGTCAATGACGTCCCCCGGTTATCCAGCAAAACAGCAACAGGCTTTCTGTGGTCTGGTGTTGAATTCTCCTCTTCCTTCTCTTCTCTTCTCTCTCTCTCTCTCTCTCTCTCTCTCTCTCTCTCTCTCTCTCTCTCTCTCTCTCTCTCTCTCTCTCTCTCTCTCTCTCTCTTATAATTATTTATTTTTGCATTGGTCAAGCGTTGTTCGTAAGTTGCCACTTAGTAATAAACCTTATATTTCACTTAGGAGATATGTGTATGTATGAAACAACGGTGGTCAACTGCTATGAAAAATTCTATCAATGAAAAATATTAGATCGTTAAAGAAATCGTGCTAGAATATTTCAGAACAAAAAATAAATACGGTAATATAGCCCGAATCCCTCTAAATACCGTGATTCCTGGAAATGAGTGGGAAAGAGGGCATCAAGAGGGAAAATAATTCAAGCTTAGTCCTGTTGTCTAATAATAACAATTTATGCGTTTGGGTTATGAATTCAAAGTTATTATTTAATTTTGCTTGTGTCGTTTTGTGTATAAAGCAAAAGTTAGTTGGGGTCGTGGTTTCGAAACTTGCAATAAATCATTATAAGCCAAATTTCAGGTTATAGTCAAAGCTGCCTATATACTGTAGGTCCAATCTCGCGTGGGGTTTATTCAGGGAGAAGAAATAATGATAAATAAATAAAACTATAATTAATTCTACCTCTATTATTTAATTTTACTTCACGAATGGAAGTCTATAATAGGGTCAGACATATTAACCCAAAGCTGTAATGTGCAGATTCTTCAATAGAAACGTATCTCGAATAGTAATAATAATAATAATAATAATATGGCTCTGTAGTCTTGGCTTTATAACATACTAGGGCATGGCTACATGTCAGGTAGCAACAATAAATATTTGCATCAAATCTTTTCATTTATGAAAGGTGTCTATCTGGGCATAAAGTTACGATTTGTGAAATTTCTCCACAGTCTCTTCATCATTTTATTTTTAGGTCTACAAGCTTAATAAGAATTATAAAATCAGAAGTGCGAACTTCAAGTCACATATAAGAGTAAGGCGAGGAGGGGCAAACTGAGCATTCAAACCTTCACAAGTCAGGGCTAACTAAATAATAAGTAAATCTCAAAAGACGAAACTTTCTAAAGACATTAATGAACCAGGTAATAGACAATGATTGTGACTGATAATACAAATATTATTGTTTAAGTAAATTGTAGACAGCAACAATTCATTAAAACATATGTATAATTCTTTGTAATACATAGGCCTATGTGAATAATAAAACACGCAAATTCCAGTAAAACAATTAGAATAAAGACAATATCATCTTTTAAAAGACGTCATTATTTTCTTGGTATAATATACTTAGGCAAACTATATATATATATATATATATATATATATATATATATATATATATATATATATATATTTATATATATAATATATATACATACATATATATATATATATATATATATATATATATATATATATATATATATATATATCTATCTATCTATCTATCTATCTATCTATCTATCTATCTATCTATCTATCTATCTATCTATATATATATATATATATATATATATATATATATATATAGCCTATATATAGTTGTTTATCCTCCTGGGAATAATGTCAAGCAATCTATTACAAATATTTTCCTCACGCACAGACTCCCATGATGATAAGCATTCGCTAATGATTGCTTGTCTACTATTGCGAACGGGAAACGATTATGAAAATGAACGCTTGGTTATAAAAATGAGTTAACTCTTTGTTTCCTTCTTCGGTTGTGTAGCTGTATACTGTACATATAGGCAGTAAGACTATACTTAATTGCCACATATTATTCATCTTGCTGACTGAAATAGTACACTCTAAACCTCGTATCTGTAGCCGCACAGTGCTGTGTAGGTCAGACCAAAACAGTAGCTTTCTCGTGGACTGCAGCATTCCGACTTGCACCTACAATTAGTCTGCTACCGGCAACTCTCTGCAATGGGTGGAAGCTTTGTCCAAATTATCTTTTCTTAGTCTAGCACATGTTTAAGGGAATTTTTCCTTTCCTTGTCACCCTGAGTCTCACCCCACATCCTCGCTTTGATCTAGTTTCAGCTTTCATACTAAATGGCCAGTAGAAATAAAAAACAATGTCTGCTCTCTTGTATTTGGTAGAGTGTGCTTGTATTGTAAGAAGTACATCGAGCATTGCTTACTCTTCAAAAGTTTTTGAACTTCATGAGGGCCAATCACCCACTAATGCTACACCAGGGTTGTAACTTTGCTCTCAAGAATAGTAATGAGGTGGGATTTTTGACATGTGTGGAGCTTTCTGCTATCATTGGAGGGAAGAAGTCTGTGATTGATTCTCATGACAGAAGAACTCCAAGTCATACTCTCTGCCCTGGCATGATATGAACAGCTTGGAGAACAATTGTTTGCTTTGAAGAGTCAACAGATACTGATACCTGTAGTAAAAAGTCAACCCTGTTCCTTTTGATTTGTTCATAGATGGTGGATTCTTCTTTTCTTCCCCGTCTCTTAATAAACTCCTGGAAATTGACATTTCCTTTCTCAAAGTGTGCGCTAACCAGCTCTGAAAAAACTTCAGTAAGCAATGTTCTTTGCATCAAGCGAAAGCAGGTCTCAACTCTCAGCCTGGAGAAGATTGCTCACATCTTGCATGCCTTGTGAGAGCTTTTATATTCTCTCAAGGAACACTGTGCTCGTTCTGTTTTGTCATGCTGGATGGTGTGTTTAGAACCCCCTTGATCCCACTTCTTGCCTCATACTGTGTACCCTAGTGGCTGACTTCAGGACCAGCTACCATCCATCATCTCAGTACTGATAGGTCTTCAGTCATGCCCATTGCACTCCCGCCTGCCTTGATGACAGTGATGGACCCAGAACAAATAGCATCTCATTTATTGCATGGAAGAGGGAAATATTAGTCACATAGTGTAGCCATTATGTTTTTGTGGTTGTTATGCACATGGTGATTTGAGCTCTTCACTCTTCTTCTTCTGGCAAGAACAACAATTGCTTCAGTCAGTCTGGAATTTAAAGCCCTGGGTCTGTTACTTGCCATCTTGGTGAATGGCATTCAAGGTATCATACTATGGTAATTATCTCTATTCCGTGAATCGAAGCCGAGGGTTTATCCTTTTACCACCTTCATCTCAATCATTTAGAATAAGGTATGAGATACGACTAGGTTCGAGAATAAATATAAATGACTTACATCTAGCTCGATCGTTCATACAGTATCGTTCAAGTCCTTTGCAGTCTGTTCAGCAACCAAGACACTACATGCAAAGGGCTATAGACCTGTTAATCTTAGCTCGGCTCTCCTGCGCTGGTACAACCGGTAATATATGGTTGCTTATTGATCCAGGGCTTATTAGACAGCATCTGGGACGCTAGAATAATGATTTAGGCACACTAAATAATCATTCGGCTGATACTGAGCCCCATACTGAGGTTCACAACAGTGGTGCCATCCAGCGTGTCCTGATTGAGTGTTGATATTGTTCTACTGCAATGAGGAAGTCAATGGGTAAGTACATATTTCTAAATTCGGACTCTACGCAGTAAAAAAAAAATGTATGATTTGACATCAAGAGCATTCGGATAAGGGAAGTCTTTGCGATCTTATTGCGAAATGCAATATTTCTGTAAATTCAATAGCATCCTTTTTATTAAAAAGAGTAATCCCCGACGAGTCTGTGTGCTAATTTTGGTGTCTAGTTCCGGAAATGGAAAATTCTTCTGAAAATTTTCTGATATCTTCTCCACTATCAGTAGAAGCGTCAAATAATGATTACCAAAGTATTTGAAAAAAAGAGGATGAATAAAAATTATCATTAATTAAACATAACTGAAATCTGTTGGTGAAAATTTATACCAAATACTTTGAAAAGATAATTGACAACAACTGCAATAATAATAATAATAATAATAATAATAATAATAATAATAATAATAGCTATAAATTCAACTGAATGATAAAGCAAGCAAAGAAGTAAAAATTATAATAAGCAAAACTTGAAGTACTCTTAAACTGTGCATGAATATCGCTCAAAAGAAGAAAAAAACGAAAAGATTTTGTGCTTTGGCCGACTATGGCCAATCCTCAGCCTAAACAATACATTCCTCCCAAGAGCTTGACTGACATTTCACCATGCCCGCAAAGTCCTTCGCCATTACTATGAATATTACTAACAATGGGATTTAATTTCTGTGTACTGCTTGGCACAACCGGGTTCAAGTCCCATTGATTTCGATCGTGGCGTTAGATAATTGAATTTCAGGATATCAAAAATTATTTCTAGGGTGGGTGTAAGTAGTGTGGAATGACCCTCAATGATCCTAGCATTTGGCATAATGGTCTAAATGACACAGACAACTGCTAACAATGTGAGGCTGTGCAAATCAAATTAGGCTTCCAATGGAATAGTTTAATGAACAATCCTTTTTCAGAGAGTCAAGCTTTATAACAGACGACTAGCAGTGCCCATTTAATCCAATTTTGAAAAAGGGAAAAATCATACATCTTAGCATTTTTTTTAATGAGTCTTTGGAAAAAAAAAATAAGATCCAGAGGGAGTTTTTTATGCTATGCTACAAAATTCTCCATCCACTGTCATGAAATACTTCTTGTTGCTAATTATTTCTGGACTGATCCACCATCCCATCTAATTCACTCTGACTACAAGTAGAAAGGCGAGATAAAAACAACAGGGCAGAAGAGAAGGAAAGAACAGAACCTCTGTAATATATATCTACGTGGAAAAAAAAAACAGATCAATAACATACTCGTAAAAGTTACAATTACTACAGCAGAGTTAGGTAGTTCAATATTCGACTGGTCTCGCACTCCCAGACACCTGTCGTCCAGAAAGGGGTGAAATGGAAATCTCTCTCAAACACCCGGACATCCATCAATTTATATGAGTGACTGTACATAGATAATGACTCAGCCCTCGTTAGTTATCCAAAGTAAATACCAAATTAGCCATTTCTTTTGAGCAAATACCCGTTTCGCTAGAAATTAAATGTATCATTTTTTTTTAATTACTATTAAGTAAATCATTCGGTTTTGTGTTTCTCCACTGATTTTATATGGGGCGTTTTTAGGAAAACATTTAAAGGTGGTTTGCCCCAGTATCCAGAAATAGATAACACACATGTATGAGCAATATATAGTACACGTATCATGTATTACCATAAAATAATCTAGAATATGCATTTATTCTAAGTAGCACCCATTCGGTAGCATTTCTTTAGAAAGTCTATCATTAATCACAGTTATGAGATAAAAAAAAAAAAAACACACTTTCAAAGATTTTCCAAGATGAAACGGTCACTAACCTTTTTTTTTCTAAAATCATGACGAATCAAATGTCTCAGTATTAATGCCACTCAAATGCATGTTGTTACTACATTATTACCAATGACCAGCTTTTGCTTTAACAGAGTACAATAATTACTTTAAGGGCTGCTTCTCTGGTTACTACAGGGGAACCCCTCTCTCTACAAGATCTTCACAGCCATTTTATCTTATATTCCAAGCCATTCAGCATTTCACACAGCATATTGCTCATTTATTGTTAAGTCCACATTATCAAGCACTCAGGAAACTAGAAAGTCTTCAGTTTCCTCTTGAAAGCCTTAATATGTTCAGTCTTTCGAATGTCTAGTTGGAGCCTATTGCGTAGTCTTGGGGCCGCATATTTGAAAGCTTTAGAACCTACAGTAGACATATCTTTGTTCCAATAATTTGAAACCATCTGCAACTAATCTCGTGTCAACACGATTTTATGACAGCACAATGTGTAGCAATTCTCTTATGTATTTTTCACGTCCGGTTCTGATAACTTGTTGGGTTATTATACATATTCCAAACTCAATTCTAGCTATAATAGGCACCCAATAAGAATGAGAATGCTTTGCGTCATTTGAACACTGAAGATATACTAAACTTTACACTAACTTAATGCCACACAAGAGTGGAGTAACACAAGAGAAACTTCTTTTCTCAACAATAAAAATATCCTTCTTAACTACGGTTGACCAACATCTGGCTCATTCCGAAAAACCCAACCTTACTAATCGCACTTTCGGTTTAGTGTTACGTCACATTTTCGTCACAACTAATACAACTGGACTATGGAACACTGAACTAGTAACAGTGTCCTCCAATAAATATAATCAACGATGATATTCTCGATTATATTTTTACGAAGGAATCGAATATATACATTTTCAAAATTTGTATAACTTAAAATTTCATAAATACACATTTCAGATCACAGGCGGGAGTCGAGACGTCCACAATCAATAATTTACTAAAAAGACCATGCTGTTAAAATGGAACATTAAAAAAAGTATATTAATCTGGGAATTAAATCTACGGCCTCAATGAGCGTTGAGCATTTCAAAGACATTTAACTATAGTTTTCCATGACCAGAAATTCAGTACGGCAATTAGCGATTACTCTTTAGAGGTGAAAGCCACCCCCCCCCCCCATGGAGGGGTTATACTAGGCGATCCCCGCCCCCTCTCTCTCGCATACTTTTAAACAAAATGCTATTCTTGATTTCATAGCCTCCCTAATTAATCTTTACTGACAACCTATCAAAGTATAAAGTGTACGGTAAATGATTTTAGCGCCCTAATATCAGGAATAAGAATGTCATGGAAGAATATCTGAATTTGAGAAAAAAGATGAAAGGCTGGGAAGGAACATGTCAGCCAATTTCTAGAAAAGGCAATTCCAAATATGAGTTGGCAAGCGACACCGTCGTGAAGAGATTTGTGTGTGGGGACCTACCAATTTGAGAGAGAGAGAGAGAGAGAGAGAGAGAGAGAGAGAGAGAGAGAGAGAGAGAGAGAGAGAGAGAGAGAGAGAGAGATTTTATCGCTGTTGAAATGGAAATCGTAGACGAGTAGAATCGAGAGGCCAGTCTTTCAACAGAATATTTTTTTTTCTTTTATTATAAAAATACAATTACATTTTATTCATTTACATTTTTTGCACGGTGCAGTTTGTGGCTCACCATTTTCATTCTGGTAAAGTATGTGGCCTACAAGATTTGAATGTGTCCCGCCTCATCAGAATATCATTAAAGCATATATTTATTTATGAACGGAATTTAATGATTGATTTGTTAATCAAAATGATGCAAAAATACCCACACAGCTTGACAGAACAGAGGAGCAAAGTGATGATGTTAAATTGTGAGCGAAGCGAACCAACAACCACTACTGTACTAATAGGTTGGTGACTATGGTATAGCAATGAAGAAAGCGAGAATGGAATAAAATTAGTTCGTATTTTATGGCCAGGCGCTGGAACCAGGAAGGCCATTTAGTTCCGAAGTCCAGCTAAGGGAAAATCCTATGAGAGGTTGGACAGCAAAATGAAAGAAATAAGGCAGGGATGGAGGTATAATTAGGATAAAAAGTGGGCATGTAAAATCTGAAGGAATGCTACAACGGATTTCAAGTAATAGCCTACCCATAGTACAAATATATGTATGTATGTACACACACACACACACACACACACACACATATATATATATATATATATATATATATATATATATATATATATATATATTATATATCTATCTATCTATCTATCTATCTATCTATCTATATATATATATATATATATATATATATATATATATATATATATATATATCATGAAGTGCAATTGATGGTACTATATACTCCTTCAGAAAAGGATGACGACACCTTTGGCACAGAACTGCTATCAATTAAGACTTTATTTTCGACATAAATAAATTACTGTCCTTATATAATAGCAGATGAAACTGCTTTACCGACGAAAATGATAGCCAGGAATGTATCCCTATTTATTATACCCATGTTTTATATTAATCTTTGTCCAAAGAAGTTATCATAAAGGTTAAATATTAGTTGATAAATCTACCTAAAGTAATCTAAATTAATAGCAGATCAGTAGTAAATGACTCTTCCTTATACATCAGTGTGATTTTCCTAGGATTAATAATGAGAGAGAGACGTGTCCAGGTAGATATGGAGTTGGTTATTTTATCCTAAATGTTGACCCTAATAGTCCGAACATCTTATAAAACCTCAAAACAAAGACACGGTCTTACATACATGATCGAATGCTTTATTATTACTAACTTAAGCTACAGCCCTAGTTGTGCATTCGTTTGTTTTAGCATGTCTTGCTTTGGCTGCCCGCAACAACCCTAGTTGGAAGAGCATAGTAGTTGCTTTTCTCAAAGCAAGACATGCTAAAACAAACGAATGCACAACTAGGGTTGTAGCTTAAGCTAGTAATTATAATACCAAGATATTAGTAGCCTACACCGTGCGAGACTAAAGACGAAAATAGCTTTTTTGGATAAACATCTAAAGGGCCTTGTTAAAATTACGAAGTTTCCGAGGCAGATGGCCGGAGAATAAATGGAGACGAGGTTGTTTCCAAATCTTATATCACAAACTCATTTTCATAATTATACCTTCTCTGAAACCAAACATGTTTGAATATGTAAGCTATATAATGTGAAATTTACTCAGGCCTAGCCTTTAGGCGATTCTGTGGTTTTTAACATACAGGCCTACTTAGACGCTAAATTTGAGCCTAACAATAGGCTACTTTGGTAGGGGACAATTATTGATAGTTTCCTTTGGCTCCTGATTTCAAAAGCTAAGACTTTTTAAAAACATCCTCGTTATTATTGTTGATATATTAAGTATTATTCTAGTACGATCACTCAGAGTAGCTTTAAAAAAAAAAAAAAAAAAAAAAAAAAAAAAAAAAAAAAAAGAAAAAAAAAAAAAAAAAAAAAAAAAAAAACCTAATTCAGACCATTTTGATAATTAATAGGATTTCGTCTAATTTTGTATTAAACTAGGCTGTAGACAGGTTTTACCGGAAAACTTGCAAAATTATGTAGGCCTGATTATTGTTGATATATACGGCGAAACCTTTTAGAAAGCTGTAGACTACTATTAAGTTACTTACCACGATGGGCTTTCCATGAGACGATTACAGCAAACTTGCAATATATTGAAACTACACTCCAATCCTTGCTTAACAAAATTATCGCATCACCAAATTTCACGTCTTCTTCCGACAGTATTCAAAACATTACTAAGACTCTTGACCAATGACCACTCGGATTCAGGCAGTTTTGGTCTGGCCAATCAGAGGCCTCCACGCCAACCATCATTACCTTTGACTTGTTTATTAGCCGTAAACTTCGCTTTTGACTAAAGCAGACTGTTATAAACTTCAAAACACACACATGTGATATATATATATATATATATATATATATATATATATATATATATATATATATATATATATATATATATATATATATATATATATATATATATATATACATGGATAAATCATTATTCAATAAAAATATATATAAATAAAGTCTCCAAGCAAACGGTTTTGCGTTGTGTAAGGTGAAAGCCTCGTAACCTAACGAAACGCATTGGTTTTGCGATTCTTTGTATTAGTAAGTGTTAAAATACTAAAGAAAACGAGCGCTCATATTAATATAGAAAACCTACACTATGGGAGGCTAAACTATTTTGCTAGATTCATGACAATTTCTCAATTATTATTATCATTATTATTATTTTGTTGTTGTTGTTGTTAAGTAACAACCCTATTTGGAAAAGAAAGGTTCTCCAACAGGGAAAAATAGTCCAGTGAGGAAAGGATATAAGGAAATAAATAAACTATATGAGAAGTAATGAACAATTAAAACAGAATATCCTAAGAACAATAATAACATTAAAAAATATCTTTCATATAGAAACTATAAAAAGACTTTTGTCTGCCTGTTCAACGTAAAAATATTTGCAGCAAATTTTTAACATTTATGATACAAAGACAACGTCGATTTCAAGTTAATAACTGTACAAATATCACATTTCTAATTTTTTACGGTTTTCTAATTTAACTTCAATCATAATTTCCTGTAAAAATTATGACAATAAACTATGGAAATCCACAATTAAAATTTATGTAACACCTAGAGCCAGTAACTCATATGATTGATGGTAATTTTGTACATAGCCAAGGAATTGCCTTTAAGTTGGCCTTAAGACTCGACATCCAGTCTTACTTGATCTTTCTTGCAATCGCAGCCATCATTTATTTTCAAAGTCAGTTTCATGTTCTTCTATGATATGCGTGATGTAATTATTGTCATTCTTCTTTCAACCTTATTAGTTCCACTGTATAGCAGGGTCAGTCACCAGAATCACCTTTCTACATTTGTTTCTATTCCTTGCATCTTTTGTATGTACAGTAGTTTTTGGCCCCTCATACATCACCTTCACCAATCGTACCAACTTCTCTGGTACTCACTCTCTTTCTCAAACGCCATTAACCCTCTTGATATCCTGTTATGTCTTTATAATATTCACAAAACACATGTAACTTTCCTGTTTCCTTCTAAATACTCTAAAGATAGCATGCACTGTGCTTTTTCCTTTCATAAACCCAAACTGCTGCTCATGTGTATCTATCAACTCTCTCAACCTCTCTTTCTACAATTCCTTTTTAGTACAGGTAGTTTATTTCACTTTAGTTCCCACAGTTTAACATTTTTCCTTTAACTTTATACAATTTAATTATCCAAATATTTTCCAATAGTGTGTGCACTCGGTCTTTGTCTACATTCCCAGATCCTTGATCATTTCTATTGTCATTATGCTGTTCTATATATAAATGTATCCTTGAGGAACGTTGATATCTATGTTTTTGTAAAAAGCCAGAATTGCCAAAAGACTTAACAATATCAGGGAATTCAATAGTTTCAAATTTGGTAAAGATATTAGACAGGCAAGCCAAAGGCCCATGAAAGTTAAATATTTTAGTTGAAACCATTCTCAGATTCAGTTTCTGACCGGACAAATATGTTCCAATTAAGAATACCAAGGATATTATAAAAATGAAAGTACAGTCAAACATTGTTTCATAACATGGACACATCTTTTATTTCAAACATTGTATAATTTTCTAAGAAACAATTGAACTACTTTTTATTAAAATGGCGATTATGCTCAAATAGTCAGCAGGCATCTCGCAGAACAAAATTGTCTAATTCAAATTATGTTCCTATCATTCTATATGATTATTTAATCTACGGAGTTTGGGTCACATTGCTAAGTGTTGGTGCTAGGGAGTAAATTCAGCACCAAGGTACAACTGGAGAAAACACTTTAGTAACAATTTGAAGTAAACATTAAAAGAGAGAGAGAGAGAGAGAGAGAGAGAGAGAGAGAGAGAGAGAGAGAGAGAGAGAGAGATATGGCTCATATGTTTGTTTAGATTAAATTGGCCTTATGGCAGCCCAAGTTCTTGCTTTAATTAATAAAAAATGCAAAATGGTACAGAAAACCTATTGTATTACCAATGCAATTGAGAGAGAGAGAGAGAGAGAGAGAGAGAGAGAGAGAGAGAGAGAGAGAGAGAGAGAGAGAGAGAGAGAGATATCTGTCCCAAGTTATATTAGATGTGAGCAGTGGTGTTAGCAGTGCCCTCCAATTCAAAACATGTGCCCCCAGAGAACATTTTTTTTCTAATGGATTTTTCCCCTATCCTCTTTGCAAAGGGACATTGAATAAAAAATTTAAAGACTGTTTAATTATTTCACAAGCTCACAGGGAGGACACTGGAAGCAGCAACAGGGGTATTTTTCTTGAAATACTACATCTAGTCAGTGAATATGATAGTGTAAAACAAGGGCTAACAGTAATACATAGGTAAAATACACAAAACCAGAAATCCAGAATGAAATTCTAGATATTCTAGCTTGAATTATAAGAAACGAAATATCCAAAGAAGTAGGCTACATGTCGGCATTAACTATTTGGGCATTGTTGATGAAAGCAAGGACATCAGTGGGAAGGAACAGCTATCACTTGTAATAAGATAACTTTTCCCATACATGATTCATGAATAATTTTTGGATTTAGTACATTTGTATGAACTGAATGCCTGATATCTGAAGGTGAAAATTATTCACATATTAAAATCTTGCAATATAGATCCAAAGGAGTGTGTAAAGACAAATTTATGATGGGGCCTCTGTGATGAGTGGTGTGAATAATGGTGTTCAGGTATTATTCTGCTCTAAGAGCAGAATTCATTCATTGCTACATCAACTGAATCTGGCCATAGTTGATTGTGTGAACTCTGTCAAACCAGCTGATAAATTTTTTGCCCTTCGTGAGTTTTCGTGTCCTCCCATGTACCTCACTCTCATTTGTCAAGAAACAAGAAGAAATGTATTTAATACAGGAGGTTCAGAAGCTGAAGACACCGAGAAAGAAAAGGTGGTCCTGCTAGTATTTCTCTTGTAAAGTTCTTCTAAATACATTTCCTGCAGTCATAACAACTCTACTAAACATAGCTGAGGCCCACATATGGAAACTGGTTCATGATGACAACAGCATACTTAAGAATATTGATCATAGTATTATCTCAATTACCATGTTCACCAGCATTTAGACAAAGAGTGAGTTGTTATCTGACATGGTGTAGTCTCCATCACTTGACCTATCAACTGTAGCAGACATGGCTAAGATAACTGTAGAAGACTTGGCATACAAAATAATGAAGAATGCTGGCATGAGCTGTGGGTAAAAGCTGAAGTTGTTGGAAATCTAGTTGGTATGTCTTTTGAAGAGCCAGCCCAGAAGAGGATGACTAGACCCCCCAAATGTTTATAGGGCAGCATACAGTAGTTCTTGAGACAACTGGCCAATGGAACAGAGATCACTATGATTCACCATGCTGAAATGCATTTTCAGGGAAGGAATGTTCTCAGTAAGTGCAGTATTATCTCTCCTCACAAAATTCACTGGCAAACAACGAATTATCAATTTTATTGTCTTACTTGAAGGCAAATGTGAGCTCTTATCAGATGAGTGTAGCTTTATAGAATGGAAAATGCAAAAAGTAGAGGGTTCATAATCTTCAGAACATGCACCGCAGTATAGCGTACTTAGTGCGAAGAGGTGTGACATAAAGATTGGATGAGTGCTGGCCGCTTGGGAAAATACTTGTAATTAAAAGCTTGTGTGCAAATAGATAGGAGCACACTAGCATGTGAATATTCTAATTCAGATGAATGAATGGTAATAGACAGGCGCACTGCCTGCTATAAGACCAAAAAATTAAAATGAGAACACTAGAGGAGGGAGCATGCTCCAGCAACCAGGTGAGACAATGCACAATTGCTAGCAAGTTAGAAGGTGAGTAGTTAAGGTGGAGTTTCTGTAGATGTATGCGATTTTGAGCCTGTGGGGTGGTGCTCCCAAGATGCAAGCGATCGTGAAAAGTTGGTGTAAAAAGTGTGTTCAGATTTGGCGTAAGATTGCGAAGTTCATAACCTCGCCGTCTCTTCTTTGTAGGATTTTGCAACTCTCTCTCGCATAGGGAGAAAAATGGTAGGAGTGACATGTATGTACAGTAACTCCTATTAATCAACCTCAGGGGCAGCGGCTCCGTTTTCTTTCAACCGGTAGTATGTAAAAAGTCCGGGTTGTTGTGGCCTGATTGGCAATGTCTCTGCCTGTTGTACGCCAGACGGGGGTTCTTGTCCCGCTCAAACTCATTAGTTCATTTAGTGTATGCAACCTTACCATCCTTGTGAGCTAAGGATGCGGGGTTTGGGGGAGTTTATAGGTCTATCGGCTGAGTCATCAGCAGCCATTGCTTGGTCCTCCCTGGTCCTAGTTTGGATGGAGAAGGGGCTTGGATGCTGATCAAATGAAATATGGTCAGTCTCTAGAGCACTGTCCTGCTTACTAGTGCAATGTCACTGTCCCTTGCCTCTGCCCTTTATGAGCACCTTTAAACATGCCTAGACTGAGCGCACTTAGAGGCATGAATAGGAGAAGTTTCTCTATGTTCAGTAAGCATCATGATCTAGACTGAATGCATGCAAAAGTTGCACCCTGGCACACTTCTCCATCAGCTATCCTCTGTCCGCATGGGAAGGGAATAGAAGAGCGTGCATTGCTGGCTCTCAATACTAGCTCCAAGGAGAATGCTTCAGATGAATGATCTTTCATCACTGCTAGCTTTGCAATAATCGAACGTGCATGTATTCAGGATGCAAGGAAATATATCCCCTTAGGGAAAGGGAGCTAAAGGAGGTGCACAGGGATCCATGTAATCACATGAAACTCTGTCAGTGTGTGTGTAAGTGTTAAACGAGTTAGTGTTGGAACGCACTGTTGCACAGAATGCCAAAATCTCACTATGTGAAGAGTGCTAATGTTGTGTGCACCCCAGGTGTACTCATATCAGGAGTGTGCTGAGCACAGACAAAGTTTGGCAAGGCAGGGTTTCCTGATCTAGTTGAAGGTTGTGTGCGTGAAGCAGAGCGTTTATTGGTAAGCTATGATTAAGAGTCCAAACTTCCTGCGCTATCAGAGATACACTGCTTGCGAGTGCGCGCATTATCATAGGAGGGTGTGCACTGCTCTGAAGATATGCAAAAGCAAAAGCTCTAATGGTACATAGAAGGACTAGGGTTTCTCTTTCAAGAAGAACTTGTTTCACTCAATACTGTACCGTCAAATTCATGGAACTTATAGAGGATTGAAAAGTCAGGGGAGTCTGATTCAATGGAGGAATATTACTCGCCCGCTCGAGTTCAGACCCAATAACAATGACATAAGACGCTTACGTTTTATTCCACTGCAAGGGATTAAGTGCTATGGCTAACCTTTCTCTGGGGAGAGAATGCTCTAACTCCAACAACTTCCAAAGGCGTAGCACTGAGTTGTCAATTGGAACAAGATCTGAAACTTAAGAAATTTCTCCCAAGGGAGAGGCTCGCCTGTTTCTCTAGGGGAAACAGACGATTGATTGATTTAAGGGTTTCAGGCATCCTGACATCTAAGGTCATTGACGCCGCGGGAAACAGACGAATCTCTCGCCCTCGAGACATGGCCATGAGGTAAAAAAAAGTAAATCTTAAAAGCCACGTTTAAAGGAAAGCTGATAACATGTCTGTTATTCGGTGACTAGAATCAAAGTGATTGTTCTGTGTACCAGCAAAGGGGCATGGTTTCCCTGTCACTGACCAGTATTTACCGACTACTGCTGACATCTTGTTATAAGTTTTAAATGCAGTGTGCTACCTGTGCTTGAATCCATCTCCTTATTAAAGGATGAAGGTTTGTTATTTATGTAGGAGCAATTGTATTTTTGATAAGTGTATTATAGACAGGATATTTTTAATACTTTCCTTGTGATAATTCAAATTATGTTCTTTGAAATTCTTATTTTTAGTAGAGCCCAGTGTCATATATTTTCCATCTTCCTTTAAGGGATGCTTAAATTTTTTAGATACCCATTCATCTGATTTGCCACACACACTCCTCACCATCACTGGAATGTTCTTAGATATATTGATTAGTACTATTTCCTCCCTTATCATGATAGAGCCATAACTTCTCAGACAAACATTCATAGCCCAATAATTTACAGTACATATACCTGTACCTTGACTCTCTCTCCTTTCCAGGAGTAATATTCCAGCAATCCATCCTATCAGCCTCTTCTCGGTTCTTTCGAACAGTTCATTCTCTTCCTCATAAGTGACCAAGTTTCTGCCCCATATAATAGTATGAGTCTGCTCACTATCTTTTAAACCTTGATTTTGAGTCTTAACAGCATTTTCTAGAAGAAAACGACTTGTTACCTCTCTCCATGTTTCTTTCCCTCTCACTCATATCTTACTACCTCCTTCCTCTGTTACTATTGATCCCAATTAGTTAAATTTGTTCTGTTCCGATTTAGAACAGTTCCATTTTCCACTAAAATATCTACTTCTTCATGTCCTCTTCTACTACTAATCATTAGCTGTCTTTCCAATGTTCACCTTCAATCCTTTCTTTTCTAGGGCTTCTTTCCATAAGAATCTTTTAAGCAGTTCTTCCTCTTTCAGCTATAATTACAAAATCAGTTCCTATAATTCTTTGTTTTTCTTTACCAGAACATAATGGGAAGCAGCAATGTACATGGATAATTTCAGAAGCAAGAAAACGACGGTCAAACAATCTCACTGCCATGTTCGTAGTTTGGGCTAGGAATGACGACATGGACAAGCATAGACTCCACAAGCAACAGCTTTACCTATGACACCTGGCCATTAGTTTTTTGGTCAAGTGCCACATAAAATTTTTTCTGCATGGTTTTTCCCTGTAAAAAGTTTTTAAATTGATTGGGCCCATTCTTGGGTACTGAACTTTAATTTCTAGCCTAATCCTTATTATAACTCAGTACTAAATATTTATGTAGATTAAGTTTCTGATTATATACAGCATGCTCTTTCAGGAACTAATCTAACGTAGTTAATTCAAGTGGAATATTATTAAGAAATACGATGTCATTGATGTACAGTACAGTACTACATTGAAATGAACCACAAACATTTCAATACTTAAGGTTGTGTATATTACCATAATGGAACAGTAATCATCAGAAATTATTAATTAGCATACATGTATTAAGAAGATGCCATATTTACAGCTAAGAAACTGCACTTTTGAACAACAAAAACTTGAAACCTCTCGTAAATCAAGTGTAAATACCGTATAAAATTGCACAGTTATTTAAATAGTACACTGCTGGGAATTCTTAAAAAGTTGCATAAGTTTTTCCTGCATCAAACTGGTTAAATTCCTGTACTGTTAATTTTATAATTTTCTTTAATTAGGTCACTTTAAAGTACAGTATTTTCAATCATAATGTTTGAAAGTTTTCCAACAGATTCTAATTTTTCTATTAACAATAAAAAAAATTTACTAATAATGTTCACATCATTTCACTAAAAGTCTTACAAAGACAAAAAAGATAATTTCTTTTGAAGTTTGATTTCTGCAGAGAAATCTACAGTACAGTATTGGGTAATCGATGCTTAACTAACAATGTTAAAAAGTTCATAAATCTTATTTTCAGACAATTAAATCTTATTTTCAGACAATTCCTGAGCAAAGAATCTGTGAAAGACATTATTTCCAGCCAGAAAAAAATACATTCAAAAAGAAATTGTGAAAAGCTCAAGGATTTTTACACATTGAAACACAAAGTCCTAGGTTACTTTTTTCTTTTAGATACTGTAATTACAAAATAGTTGTCTATCACATTCCTTCCATGTAGTTAATCTTTTTCTAATAAAATATGAATGGTAGGGCAAGTTTCCATTTCCCATATAAAATCTATAAAATTGGTAAAAAAGAGTTCTTGCATAGATCCAATCATGCTTAAAATCTATTATACTTTATCATGTAGTGTAGTTTATAATAACTTGAACAATTTAAATTTCATACTCCCTCAGGTTTTCAAAATTTCATACACAGTTAGGTTTAGATATAAGAAAGATGAGTAGCAGCTGCCTGGTGCTGCTAATTTTCTTCCCAGACTTTGTGAAGGATAAAGAGGAATAATGAATCTTCTCTGTAAACATGAGAATATTAGATTAAACCTACAGCCTAATGTTTCTATTCATCAGCTCATCCAATTATAAAATTATAATCCTGTCACAATAATATTCAAGCGTTCTGTTTTTACAGTTTACTACTTTAAATTTACTAGCTTGTGAAATATGTTAGAGATTTACCAGACAGATGTGATAGCAACTAACTACAGAAATATGTTGCCAGAGGAATGATGATTGAAATTTTCATCACACTTATTTGAATATGAATCATTACACGTTCAAGAAATAACTCTCTGGCATTGTTGACTACAAACAGTAATCTCTTCCAAATCCTTCTGCCAATTTGATACTTAACAGCATCCACCATTCTCAATGCTTCCTTGTAATAATGATCATTACTTCTGAAGTAATATTAGAAGAATAAAACCTTTTCTCAGGTTCTGTTATTGAACCAAACTCACTGCAATCACCTTTTCTGCCTAATAAATAAATGACCACTACACTTTCAGATCCCAATAATAATTCACATTGCTACGACAACCACCCCCACATTGCAAAATACAAAAGTAATAACTTTTCCTACCGCTTTGTTACTGTATTATCCGTATAAAATATATTTGCCTATTGCTAGCCTTACCTACGCATTATGTTTGAAAAGTGGGTAATTTCCACAAGAGGTGTTTAGGTGTGACATAAGCGACAGTTTAGAATGATGCAGTGACCACAAAGTTAGCTAGTTGAAGATGGCATAAGTGACCACAAAGTTAGCTAGTTGAAGATGGCATAAGTGACCACTATGGCAGTATGTTGAGAATGGCACAAGTGATCATTACGGCAGTTTGATGGGAATCGTGTTGATGACCACTAATGCAGCTGGTTGGGGAGCGAGCAGCCAACTCCCAGTGGAACAGCTGCTTTGGCGTAATGTAGGCAACTATACTTCAGCATTTTTGGAATCATGCTGATGACCATTATAGCAGCTAGTGCGATGCAGGTGCCCGCTACAGTAGCACAGTAGTGGAGATGAGAAACTCTGATGATCGCGACGGTTTCTTGTTGGGTGAGATACTGGTAACCAGTACAGCAGCAACTTTGGCATGGTGCAGGGGATTGATATGGGTAACCAGTACAGCAGATGCTTTGGCATGGTGTATGTGATTGATATGGCAAAAAGTTGTCATGACATAGGTTATTGGTATGGCAGTTAGGTATGAGTGATGCAGGTGACCACTTTGGCAGATATTTAGTTTCTGACCACAACAGGAAGTTCTTTGATTTTATATTAATGTATACAGTAGTTAGTATGCATATATATGGCAATTGTTTCGATAAAGATTTAGTTTACACCAGCAGGTAGTTTTAACGTGAGGCTGATGTTTACAACAGCTGGGTGTTGGGTTATTCACAGTGGTTACGAGATGCGAATGTATACAGATAGATAGGAAGTAGTAGTTTAAAGCAGCAATGTGACATGAAGTTAATTTTATTTGAATAGGAATAGTTACACAAGTTCAAGAAATAACTATCTAGCATTGTTGACTACAAACAGTAATCTCCTTCAATTGCTTGTCTATTTCATACTAAACAACATCCACCATTCTCAATGCTTCCTTGTAGTTATGATAATTACTTTTGGAATAATATTGTAAAAAACGTTTTCTCAGTTTCTGTTATTGAACCAAACTCACTGCAATCACATTTTCTGTCTAGTAAATAAATGGCCACTAGACTTTCAGATCCCAATAATAATTCATATTGCTACTACAACCACCACCACAAGGTAAAATTCATGAGTAATAACTTTTCCTATAGCTTTGTTACTGTACTGTCCATATAAAAATATTTGCCTATTGCTAACCATACCTACTCCTAAAGTTTGTAAAGTGGGTCATTTCCACAAGGTGTTTGGGTGTGACATAAGCGACAGTTTAGAATGATGCAGTGACCACTGAGGTAGCTGGTTGAGGATGACATAAGAGACCACTACGGCAGTTTGTTGAGAATGGCACAAGTGATCGCTACGGAAGTTTGTTGGGAATGGTGTTGGTGACCACAACTGCTCCTGGTTGGGGAGTGAGTAGGCAACTCTAGTAGGACAGCTGTTTTGGTATGATGCAGGTGACTTCTACTTCAGCGTTTTTGGAATGATGCTGATGATCATTATGGTAGCTAGTGCGATGCAGGTGCCCGCTACAGTAGCATAGTAATGGAGATCAGAAACTGATGATCGCAACGTTTTCTTGTTGGGCGAGACACTGGTAACCAGTACAGAAGCAGCTTTGGCATGGTGCAGGCGATTGATATGGGTAACCAGTACAGCAGCTGCTTTGGCATGGTGTATGTGATTGATATGGCAAAAAGTTGTCATGACATAGGTTATTGGTATGGCAGTTAGGTAGAAGTGACGCAGGTGACCACTTTGGCAGGTATTTTGTTTCTGTCCACAATGGGAGGTTTTTTATTTTATATTAATGTATACAGTAGTTAGTATGCAAATATATGGCAATTGTTTCGATAATTATTTAGTTCACACCAGCAAGTAGTTTTAATGTGAGGCTGATGTTTACAACAGCAGGGTGTTTGTTATTCACAGCGGTTGATGAGATGCGAATGTATACAGATAGATAGGAAGTAGTTGTTTAAAGCAGCAATTTGACATGAGGTTAATTTTTAAAACAGCCGATTTGATGTGATGCTGATGTCTTAAACAGCTGGTTTGACTTAACATCAATTTCTACAGGAGCCAAGTTGACATGATGTTGATTTATATAGCAGCCAGTTTGATATGATATAAATGTATAGAACAGCTGGTAGGCGCAATGCAGGCATTTAAAGCCTTCAGTTTGACAAGATGCAGATGATGTTTAGAGTAGCCAGTTTGACAGGATGCAGGTATGTTCAGACAAGCAAGTTTGACAGGATGCAGACATGTTCAGACAAGCCAGTTTGACAGGATGCAGGTATGTTCAGACAAGCAAGTTTGACAGGATGCAGACAAGCCAGTTTGACAGGATGCAGACATGTTCAGACAAGCCAGTTTGACAGGACACTGACGTGTCTGCAGGAGCTGGTTTGATGCTATGCCAACTTGTCTACAGCAGCCAGTCTGACACGATGCTAATTTGTCGACAGCAGTCAGTTTGACGTGACGTGTCTACAGCTGCAAGTTTGATGAGAAGCCAATGTGTCTGCAATAACCTGTTTTGTGCAATGCCAAAGTGTCTGCAACAATCTGATTTGTGCAATGCCGACTTGTCTACAACAGCTGGTTTGGCGCAATGCCGACTTGTCTACAACAGCTGGTTTGGCGCAATGCCGACTTGTCTACAACAGCTGGTTTGGCGCAATGTCGACTTGTCTACAACAGCTGGTTTGGCGCAATGCCGACTTGTCTACAACAGCTGGTTTGGCGCAATGCCGACTTGTCTACAACAGCTGGTTTGGCGCAATGCCGACTTGTCTACAACAGCTGGTTTGGCGCAATGCCAGTATTTCTCAAAGATTTGCCTTTTTAAAACGATTACCACACCAACAAGGTTTCACACCACAATGATTCTATTCATGTACCCATAGCAGTTCCTCTAATTATGGTGGATTCACTTTTACTAATGATACTACCTGTCAGGATATGAAGTTCTCCTATTGCTATTAGATAACTGGTTTGAATTTGTATGTAATATTAATGTATGATAAGCATTAATAATAAAACTATTAGTTTTTTCCCAAAATCTTTATCAAATCTTACATAGTTACATAGTATCTACAAAGGGCAGTATGGTAAATATTCATTTCAAGTAAAATTTGTAGAAAAATATAATACTGTAATATTGAAATGCTGAATATAAATACCTTCCATAAAACTGACAAAGGGCAGAAAATATAGGTCCGCTCTACTTAGCTGGGATAGGAAGGGTCCCCATACATTTACATATCACATTTAGCATAATCTCATCAGCTCCTCCTCCAATGGAAATAAGTCTCAGGTCTCTGTACCATCGGCTCACCAACACCTGTGACGATGAAATTGATTTTGTCAAATTTCAGGTACAGTATTGCTAAATTCTAAAAAAAATTCTTTGGTATAGCATGTGAAAATAATGCTACCTTAAGCAAAAAAATAAACATATATATATATATATATATATATATATATATATATATATATATATATATATATATATATATATATATATACATACATATACATACTGTATACATATATATATATATATATATATATATATATATATATATATATATATATATATATATATACTGTATACATATATATATATATATATATATATATATATATATATATATATATATATATATATATAATATACATATATATATACATATACATACAGGTATATATATATATATATATATATATATATATATATATATATATATATATATATATACATATACATACAGGTATATATATATATATATATATATATATATATATATATATATATATATATATATATATATATATATATATATATATATATATATATATATATATATTTTTGGGCTCAAGCCATGGCGTCCTGATGGAAGGTTCCTGTTTGGTAGCTTCCTTGGGTATAAGACTACTAAGATATTCCCAGAGAATTTAACCACAGGTTATCACAGAATTCTAACTTCTGGAGCGAGTATCTCAAAGGTTTCCCTTTAAGACATCGTAATACAACAGGGGACACGCATGTCTGAACGTGCCACATAGCTATCTCCACCCCGAACAGAGTTAATGCTTCGGTGTGTAAGGGCTGAGAATAGCTGGGAGCCGTTCCACAGCTAATCTCACTCGTGGCTACTACTGATACTCGAGACGTAAACAAACGGACGCCATTGCTCTAATGACGTCACGCCCGTCTTCATCCTTTGTTTAGTAGCTGCCCTACTTAGACGGATTTTCCCTTGTGTTATCTTTATCGCTTTGCATCTTCGCTATGTCGTTACCTTCAGCCTCGCCTTCTTCTGGAAAGTTGAGTACAAGGTTCCAGTATTGTTTAATTAAGCTCTGGCCGTAAAGTAAATATTATTTTGCGAAATAATTGATGTTTTGTGGCAGAGCTGTGCCTCTACCGGACCCGCCATTTTATGGCGTCGTTGTTGTTTTGCATGTCTTATTTAGTTAGCCACAACAACGCTTCCGGCATTATATACTAATCGAATACATTAGTTTATTTAGTCTTCATAGCTAGGAACTTTTATATCGTGTTTAGACGCTTTTATCGGTCATCGATTGACCTCATACCAGTCGGCTACTATAGCCCCCAGGCCAGGAGCCTACATACAAGTGTTCATGCATGATTTATTAGTGATCCTAGACTAAGTTATGAAGATAGTGGCATTATTATTTTACAATACTTTTGACAGTGATGCAAATGTTTTCGCCTTCAGGGACCATATAGGGGATAGGCTAGTCAGTGATTCTTTCTAGCCTAACCTAACCTTAGGACCCCTATATGCTTCCTTCATCCCCTGCCTTGGCATTCCCTCTATTTAGCCTTGATCCCTTTTCTGAGTAAAGGGATTAATTGTCTAATAGAGTATATATCGCCACTCGGTCCTCCCTAAAGGAATGAACCCCCTTTAGGATTGCGTCTGAGAGTGAGGTTAGGCTAGCCTACCTCTATGGCTAGGATAGTCTCTGACTTTCCTGCGATAGCGATATGTCTTCTTCCTTGCCTAGTTCAGGACTTTTAGCCCTGTTCTAGGTCGGGTTAGGAAGGTTTCTCTGTTCCATGCTGAAACTGTACTCTTGCACCGTTTTAGCCGATCAGCCTGATCTTAGGTTAGGGAGTGTCCTCCCTTCCCTTAGTGGCCGCTCTGGTACAGAAACCCTTCCTGGGAAGACCTCTCTCTTCTCCCTCCCCACCTATCTCTTGTATAGCCTAGCCTATGCTTAGGTTAGTTTATACTCATCTGTCCCCTGTCCTACAACTCCTCCTTAGGGTGGATGAGTAGGGCTACCCGAGCTTCCCTGTGCAGTCCGCTCTGGTACATATACCTTCATAGTGTCCTATAAGGTTAGTTACTAGTATAGTTCTGCATATGGGAGTCTCCCCCCCTCCCCTCTTGGGTGTTCCCTAGCCCTCCCTTGGGCTACCTTGCTCCCGGTCCCTAGTGACCCCTGCTTATGGATGTTAGAGCCTGCCTCTATCATGGGTACACCCTCTCAGGGAGGGGGAGGGATGTCTGGAACCCTGACGGTACTTCCTGCATCCCTTCCCCCCTCCCCCTGTCTCTCTATCTATCCGGGTGCCGGTCTCTTGCCGCCTCTACTGTCGGCAATACCTGCCTCCTTCTTGGTGACTTCCCTACCCTTGCTGCCAGCCCCCCGTGTACCGAGGGACTGCCGGCTGCCGCCGGCTACTACCGGCGGCTCTCCTACTCCTATCTAATCGTCCGCCTGCCGGCCGATCACCGGAGTGCCGGCATATACTGCCGGCAACCCGATACTACCTGTACCATCCTTATCCCAGTCACCAACCTGGCATCCTCCGACTGCCGGAGCCTCCGCTTCCTGCCGGCGTGCCGCCGTTGTGCCGGCGGCCGCCACCCTGGTATCTAACTGACTTTTGAAAATTGTCTGTTCTAATGCCAGAATCTATGCTGGAGCGAGCTCCGGCATGCCGGCGGCTTGCCGGATGCCTCGGAGGCGTCAAGAATACTTGCACCCCCTCACTGTAGCTATCATAAGACTAGGATAGCCCTACATGGCAAATAGATAAGCTGCTTTTGCTTTTAAGATCAGTACCTAGTACTGCTCTATTAGTGATCATGCTGTCTCTTTGCATTCTTCTAATTCCAGCATGCTATGTGCATCTTAGCACGGCTGGTTGCCAGAAGCAGTTACCTTTAATGAGGCCTTCTGGCTCTTAACTGGGAACCGAATGAATTCGATCCCAATCTTGTCCTTGGTTTTCCATGGAGTTCCAAAATAATGGGAATCCTAGGAAACTATATCCAATGATCTCGGTCATTTGGATTATCCCAGGACCAAGCTTATGGTAACCAGCCGGGCGAGATGCATGGAGCGTGTTCTCCTTTACTGTTTTCATTCTCTATGCATCACACCTTCTTTAAGTTAAAATTAATGATTAATATTAACTTAGTTTAAGAGCCATTCTTATGACTCCCCCATACTCATTTTCTCTTTCTTCCACAGGAGGAGCAGATGAAGTGTGACTTCGCCTTCTGCGCTGTGAAACGCCCGCAGTTTTACGGGCATACGGCTTGCAGGACTCACGCCCCTTGTGCAGACAAGAAAGGGGATTTGAAGTTCTGGAATCCACTGGATTGTACGGTCTGCCAGGCCCACCTAGTTGAGGCCTTCCATAACCCTCCCTCAGCGGAGGTTAGAGACATTTCTCGTGAAAAGCTGCGCAAGTGGGTGCGTGGCTTTCAGAAAAATGCTACTGGACCGTACCTGGCCACCGAAGAACTGAGGTCCCTGTTGTTCCCTAAGGCCTCCCCTGACTCAGTGGTTCCAAAAGAAGCAATCCCCACTGTCCAAATTACGGTGGAACCTGATGTGGTCATGGCTCAGTCCATGCACGAGTGTCGTTTAGATTCCGAGGATGGTGAACAGATCTCAGACGTCTCGGAAGACACGGAGAAGACGCTTATGGCTCAAGGAGCCGAAGAGGACGAAGACAAGGTGGAATACACCGAGTCGGAGCTTGGAGCTGCTCCCTCGTCCATCCCTCCGCCTACTCCTACACCGACGGAAATGTCCATTCCGTCTACCTCCTCGACCCCGGATCCTTCCTCTTCTACCCAAGAACTGATCCGGCTGATTAGAGCTGTCATGGACGACAGACTGAAGGAGAACCAGGAGTCCATCAGGTCAATGATTGGATCCAGAGAACCGAAGAAGATTTCGGTCAAGGATCTCCCAGCTTGCTCTCATGCCAACCCGTGGAGGTATGCAGAGCATATGGTTATTGCGACCGGCAGGATCTTTGTTAGTGACAAGATCGGCACGGTCCCGTTGGAAGATGTGGAGTTCTTCCCAAGCTTCGAGGCCTACCCGGACTGTTACGTCCGGCTTCGTTCCGAACCTGCCTCGAAGGAAGAGACCGAACCTAAAGAAGAGATAGTGTTCGATCTCGCAAAGGCCCAGGCTATGCTAGCCTCCGCATTTAAGAGTAGGGGCTTTACCTGCTCTAAGCTTCCAGCCTTGAGCAAGAAGCATCCTACATACGTCGCACCTGACACTGCGGTTCTTCCTTTCTTGGAAAAGGCCTTAGCTGCATGCCTTAAAGCGGCGGAAGAAGGAAAACCCTGCCCTGCACTGGAGGAGTGCAAACCCTTCTCCATCGTGACCCCCCCTGACGCTCGACACTGGAAAGATGTTCAGCATACTTTCGTCGTGGGTAGGCTCGATCCTGACGTCGCCGGACGTCAGTTTAATGAAGACCTCCCTAAGCTCAATGATCACCTCCTTCGCCGGGAACAAGACACGAAGGAGAGGCTTGCGGCATCTCTTTCTCATCAAGTCCAACTGGAAGTGATGGCCTGTGACACAAGAGTACCAGATCACTACATGGTACTAGCCAAATCCCACTTACTTACAGTAATGAAGGACTTGTACCATTTCATAAAGAGCCTGTCGTGAATTCGTGTTTGCCGGTGCCACCGTGAAACACGAACCCCGGAGGCTGATTTCCTCCAACATCTGGGGAAAGCACCTGTTTCCTTCTGACCTTGTCAAGGAAATAACTGACAGAGCCGCCACGGAGAATAGGAACCTTCTCCACAAGTGGGGCATGTCTAGAAAAAGGAAACCCTCTCAGGACGATGGACCTCAGCCTAAGAGGAAACCGCAAAAGCCAAAACCCCAGCAACGTCAGCAACGACGTCAGTTTCCGGGACCCGCTACCTCCCAAGTGGTTGCCCAACCACAACAGACCTTTCAATTGGTCCCCCAACCGGTGTTGTCACAGTCACCGGTCTTCACCCCTGCCTTTGAGCAACCATCCACTACCTTTCATGCCAAAGGTAGAGGCTCGTCCAGGGGTGCAAGCAGAGACGCATCTCGTCGTCCCTCCAGAGGTAGAGGAGGAAAGGGAGCTAGCGGCCGAGGCAACAAGTCCTCGGGACACCAGAAGCAATGAAGTGCTTCCGGTGGGAGGAAGACTCCGCCAATTCCAGGATCGTTGGACCTTCGATCCCTGGGCACACAGCATCATCAAGAACGGTCTAGGCTGGAGTTGGACGCAACCACCCCCAATCTTCCAGCGGTTCTTCCAACAATCGACCCCCATTCTGGAAGAATATGTTCTAGACCTCTTGAACAAGAAGGTGATAAGGAAGGTAAAGTCCACCAGGTTCCAAGGGAGACTGTTTTGCGTTCCCAAGAAGGACTCAGACAAACTCAGAGTCATTCTGGACTTATCCCCCCTCAACAAGTTCATAGAGAACAACAAATTCAAGATGCTGACGCTTCAACAAATAAGGACCCTTCTGCCTCAAGGTTCCTACACGGTCTCTATAGACCTGGCGGATGCCTATTGGCACATTCCAATGAACCATCACGCTTCCTCCTACCTAGGATTTCGACTCCAAAGGAAAAGCTACGCCTTCCGGGCCATGCCATTCGGCCTCAATGTGGCCCCTCGGATCTTCACAAAGCTGGCGGATGCCATAGTACAACAGCTCCGCCTAAGAAACGTCCAGGTGATGGCCTACCTCGACGACTGGCTAGTCTGGGCTCCATCGCCCGAAGAGTGTGCAAAGTCTTGCAACGAAGTTACCCAGTACCTAGAACACCTGGGATTCAAGATCAACGAGAAGAAATCTCGCCTCTCTCCAGCTCAGAAGTTTCAGTGGTTGGGAATCCACTGGAATCTTCAGTCACACCGCCTTTCCATCCCCCAGAAGAAAAGGAAGGAAATAGCAGGGTCTGTCAAGCGACTACTGAAATCCAAACGCATTTCAAGACGACAGCAGGAACGAGTTCTAGGCTCTCTACAATTCGCCTCAGTGACAAACCCAGTGCTTCGCGCACAGCTAAAGGATGCCGCGGGAGTCTGGAGACGCTCGGCATCCATCGCTCGAAGAGACCTCAAGAGACGGCTTCCAAACAGACTTCGACGCCTCCTAAAGCCGTGGTCGGAAGCAAAGGCCCTGAAAAGGTCCATTCCTCTCCAACACCCTCCTCCATCACTCAACATCCACACGGATGCCTCACTGGAAGGCTGGGGAGGTCACTCCCACCTGAAACAGGCTCAAGGGACCTGGTCTCCACTATTCAAGACGTTCCACATAAACATCTTGGAGGCCATGGCGGTCCTTCTAACTCTGAAGAAGTTATCCCCGCCGCCCTCGATCCACATCCGTCTAACCCTAGACAACTCGGTGGTAGTTCGTTGTCTCAATCGCCAAGGCTCAAGATCGCCCCAGATAAATCAGGTGCTTCTCCCAATCTTCCGTCTGGCGGAGAAGAAGAAGTGGCACCTGTCTGCAGTTCACCTACAAGGATTCCGCAATGTGACAGCGGATGCTCTATCTCGGACAAACCCGATAGAGTCGGAATGGTCTCTAGACGCAAGATCATTCTCCTTCATCTCTCATCAAGTCCCAGAACTTCAGATAGATCTCTTTGCAACGAGCGACAACAATCAACTTCCTCTGTACGTAGCCCCGTACGAGGACCCCAAAGCAGAAGCGGTGGACGCCATGTCACTGGACTGGAACAGATGGTCCAAGATATACCTGTTCCCTCCCACCAACCTTCTGTTGAAAGTCCTCTCCAAACTGAGAACCTTCAAAGGGACAGCGGCCCTAGTGGCTCCCAAGTGGCCCCGGAGCAACTGGTACCCCCTGGTCCTGGAGCTGCAGCCCAAGCTGATCCCTCTCCCGGGCCCAGTTCTCTCTCAACAAGTACAGAAGTCGACTGTCTTCGCTTCATCATCGAAAATCAAGGACCTTCATCTCATGATTTTCTCTCCCTTGCCGCAAAGAAGAGGTTTGGGATCTCGAAGAAAAGTCTAGACTTCCTAGAGGAATACAAGACCGAATCCACGAGACGGCAATATGAATCATCCTGGAGGAAATGGGTCTCCTTTGTCAAGACAAAAAATCCTAAAGAAATCACCATTGATTTCTGTATGTCCTTCTTCATTCACCTTCATGGACAAGGATTAGCAGCCAATACGATTTCAACCTGCAAATCGGCCTTGACTAGACCAATTCTATATGCTTTCCAAATTGATCTGTCCAACGACATCTTTAACAAATTACCAAAAGCATGTGCTCGCCTACGCCCAGCACCCCCTCCGAAACCGATCTCCTGGTCACTAGACAAGGTACTCCATTTCGCCTCCAACTTGGACAACGATTCATGCCCCCTCAAGGATCTGACTCAGAAAGTTATATTTTTATTTGCTCTCGCCTCGGGAGCTCGAGTCAGCGAAATAGTGGCATTATCAAGAGAAGAGGGACACATCCTGTTTGCTGATTCAGGAGAAGTGACCCTCTCCCCTGATCCGACGTTTCTCGCTAAAAACGAATTACCCACCAAAAGATGGGGCCCTTGGAGAATATGCCCCCTGAAGGAGGATGTCTCTCTATGTCCAGTAGAGAGTCTCAAGGTCTATCTTCGCAGAACTTCGAACTTTGGTGGAGGCCAACTCTTCAAAGGAGAAACATCGGGCAGCGACCTGTCACTGAAACAATTAAGAGCGAAAATCACCTACTTCATTCGCAGAGCGGATCCGAACAGTACACCCGCTGGTCATGATCCTAGAAAAGTGGCATCGTCTCTGAACTTCTTTCAGAGCATGGACTTTGAAAGCCTTAAAAACTTTACGGGCTGGAAGTCCTCGCGAGTTTTCTTTAAACATTATGCGAAACAAGTGCACGAAGTCAAACATTTTGTGGTAGCCGCAGGTAGTGTTATGAAACCTGCACCTAACTCTGCGTAGAACAGTGAGTTACTTGGGACTCTAACTCTTCGGGTGCCTATGTTGACCCTCGAGCGATTCATAGTGATGTCTAAAAACACTTAGTGCTTTTATAACTGTTCTTATCCCAGGTGAAATGTCATAGTGTCACACAAGTGCCGCATGCCTTGAGCATGATGTGTTGTTTAAAGACTTGCGTTCCTCGAGAACGAGTACCTACTAATCCTGAAATTCCTTTTCAGATTCAAGAGCAAGCCTTTATTTCTATGTACATTATTATTACTGTAAATGAACTTTACTTTTGCTGTAAATTATTTAATTTCTGCATTGTGAAATAAAATTTCTATTTTATTACTTATGCGTCTCTTTCAGCTCCTACCTACTATGAAATACATACTGTCATAGTTTTATTTATTCCTCCTCTCTTATGGTCATGAAGAATTTAAGATGTCTAATCCTAAATTATATTCACCCTGTCTCAGTAAGGTTCCTACACGAATACTTACTTCTGATAACCAAGAGATGAACTCTATACACAGTGCCCAACCACCACTGGCCTAATTCAGAATGTTCCTATACAAATATCAAACATTCTGCTTCATCTCTAAGTTCTTAAAAGTTCTTCTGTCAGGATGAATAGCCCTTCAATACCACTTTGACGTCGGCATAGCCCATGGGAACTTCCTACCAATGGGGGGCAGGATACTTCGTTCCTATGGTTCTTTACCTAAGATTACTTTGCTGTTTTGTCAATGCCTAGGCACTTAACACTGGGGGAAAATCTACCACGATACATTGATTCTCTGGTACTCTTCCATCAGGACGCCATGGCTTGAGCCCAAAAAACGGATTTTGAGCGAAGCGAAAAATCTATTTTTGGGTGAGATAGCCATGGCGTCCTGATGGACCCTCCCTACTACTTCGTCCAGTTTTGTTCCCACCCTACACAATTGTATCATGGTGATGGGCAGCAACTGGCGTCAGGATAAAGACGGGCGTGACATCATTAGAGCAATGGCGTCCGTTTTTTTACGTCTCGAGTATCAGTAGTAGCCACGAGTGAGATTAGCTGTGGAACGGCTCCCAGCTATTCTCAGCCCTTACACACCGAAGCATTAACTCTGTTCGGGGTGGAGATAGCTATGTGGCACGTTCAGACATGCGTGTCCCCTGTTGTATTACGATGTCTTAAAGGGAAACCTTTGAGATACTCGCTCCAGAAGTTAGAATTCTGTGATAACCTGTGGTTAAATTCTCTGGGAATATCTTAGTAGTCTTATACCCAAGGAAGCTACCAAACAGGAACCTTCCATCAGGACGCCATGGCTATCTCACCCAAAAATAGATTTTTCGCTTCGCTCAAAATCCGTTATATATATATATATTTTTGGGCTCAAGCCATGACGTCCTAATGGAAGGTTCCTTTAGTAGCTTCCGAAGGGTATATATGACTACAGTGATATTCCCAGAGAATCACTTCTGGCGCGAGTACCTTCAAGGGTATCGTATATCATCAGGGGACGTATTCTTGACACGCCACATGGCAATATGCACCCCGAATAGCCTTTACGCCTCTAGGCTCTAGGGGGAAAACGTGGCAGAATAGAAGGGTACCCGCAACAAAGATTACCCTGGTTCCCCTACTACAATCGTATCAAAACCGCGCCAACTCCCTCTGGCGCCCATTCCTTTATCTGTGGCGACTCGCTACAGTGGTGTTCCCTGTCGATCTGACATTTCCGATCGATTCTGGGAATCTTTATGCTTCTACGGCTTCTTTCTCCATCTAGAAAGTTGAGTATTGATTCTTTACAATATGTAATTTAGTTTCAGCCTCACAATGAAATTGTGTATTTCTTGTGTGCGGATCTTCGCCGATCGCCGGTGTCGCCATGGTGCTGTCGTTCTTTGTACATGTGCTATTTAGTTAGCAGAACGACATTCCGGTGTAAATAGCTTAATCATTATTATGAAAGCTATTTAGGCATTATATATTGTAAAGATATCTATAAGCATATTTTTCCCTTTCCGTGGCGATCGTATATGCCAGAGTTTTGGTGATTTAGGTAACCGAAATCTCGTCTTGTCTGGGTAACATAACCTAGACAACATATACTTTCATCATTTCCCTGGTTACCCTTGTGTATTGGTTTTCATTCCTGGAGATCGATATCTCCTGGAATTATATTAACCATTATCAATCTCACTAGAGATTTATGGGTAATCTCTCTTCCCTCTGAGAGTAGCCTTAGGCTACAACTCTCTGCGTCGGCCTTGAAATTCGAATTCAGGCATGACTAGCCTAGAGTTTTCTGTATCATCCCTTAATGGCCGTCGGCAAGTTTTGGGATTTAATCAGAACCTCAGAGTATTTAGTCTTTGTCGGCAGTCGGTTGGCGGGGTGATTGCATTCCCCTGCCGGCGGAACTACCGGCATAGGAGGCTAGCCCTCCCTAGACAACACCTGAAGTGGTCGAATGTTGCTGCCACCTTCTCCCTGTGGTCTAGTAGACTAGTCCTGTGCTCGCCGACCCTAGGCTATAGAGTCGTATACTCTTGTGGCCTAGGATGGCGCCGGCATTGGAACTCTTGTTTCTCCCTGCCGCTTGTGGTCGTGCCGATACTGAAACAGAGTTTCTTCAAGGTGTGTAGATCCGGCAACATTGCCGGTCCCTCCTATACCTCATATAGGACCCTTTCCCCTCCCCTCTCTGTTCTTTTACGATGGCCACGCCATTGTCTTTCCTGTGCTGGAGTCCTGCAACCATACCATCGCCGGTGGGTTGCCGGAACCGCCCAGACCTCCCTCCTCAGCCGTCAGCTGTCGAGTCGCCGACTGCCGGCGGCCATGACGGCTGTCGGCGACTGCCGGCTTCCAGCGGCTTTGGCGGCTGTGGATGGGAGGTCCATTTTGTCACCAAGGTTCTCCAGTTCTCCCTTGAACTGCTAGCCACAGTTTCTGTTGTCGGCGTATTGTTCTGGCCGGCAGTGTCGGCGTATTGTTCTGGCCGGCAGTAGACCGGCACAGACAGATACTGACTCAGTAGGTAGCATGCCGACTGTACTCGTGCTGCCGGAAGCTGGCCTACAGTAGTAAGCCGGCAATAGTACTGTGGCTAAATGGAAGTGAACCTTCTTTTCGGAGAAAGGCAGTAAAATTAGACTTTTACATCTTTTATTACTGTATACATATACAGTAAGAGATAGCCTTCGCTCCATGCTTTCTCTCTCTCTCTCTCTCTCTCTCTCTCTCTCTCTCTCTCTCTCTCTCTCTCTCTCTCTCTCTCTCTCTCTCTCTCTCTCTTTCTAGCTTGCTAGATGCTCCGACAATAGCTAGCTAATGCGGCAATATGCCAGCTGAACTACAGTATATGTCTATACAGGTAATCAGTATAATTGCAGTATAGTATATACGGAAGATGAATAACTATCGTATATATTATACTAGTAGTTATTTCCAATATATCTTGGGTATCCCTGCCCAGATATTTGCTGAACCCAATTCTATATTGATGGAATAATATTTCATCAATATTCTGATTTGAAATCAGTTTCCATTTACCCTGCAATATTGAATTTCGTAAAGGGCTGGTGGTGTGACACCTCTAACCCCTATAGGGGAGAGCCCTTATCCCTGAATTTCCCTGATCAAGAAACTCCCTGATTTAATATTGTAAGGGAGGTCACAGCAAATAGATTGGTTGGGATGCATAAGTATATGTCTTTTATTTTCTGCTGGCTGAACTACGGTACAGGTCTATACAGGTAGTCAGTATATTTGCGGTATAGTAAATACGGCAGATGGATAACTAACGACTATACTAGTAGTTATTTCCAATATATATTGGGTGTCCCTGTCAAGATATTTGCTGAACCCAATTCTATATTGATGGAATAATATTTCATCAATATTCTGATTGGAAATCAGTTTCTATTTACCCTGCAATATTAAATTTCGTAAAGGGCCGGTGGTGTGACGCCTCTAACCCCTAAAGGGGAGAGCCCTTATTCCTGAGTTTCCCTGTTCAGGAAACTTCCTGATTTAATATTGTAAGGGAGGTTACAGCGAATAGATGGGTTGGGATACACAAATATATGTCTTTTAATTGCTAATCAACATATCTTGGATGCAAGCTTCTGCTGTTACCGCTCCTATTTCGAAAGAATGACATTCCTTCGATACTCTGATTGTGTATCAATCCTCCTTACCTCACAGCGTTAAGTATAGAAGGGGACAGTGCATGTACACTTCCTTACACCTAGGTGTTCGAGCCCCCTTTTCTTCAGGGAATTCCCCGGTTGGAGGAATTTCCTTAAGACTGAGGAGAAGTAACAGCATTGGCTCACAGGGGATACACGGGTATGTGTCTCCCACTATCTCTTTTAGCTTTCTGTCCTAAGCTATTTTGTCAAAAGACGATTTTGCAAATTGTTTATCGATGCGATAATCAATTGAATACTCATTTCTGTTCTCCCTTCCTTACAGGAGGGACACCAGATGATGCATTGCAGTCTTCTACAGTTATAAAGATGAGTATTTTCACGGACATAATATATGCAGGTTCCCCAAGCAATATTATTTCCAAAATCCCCAATCTACAAGACGGCAGTCTAGAGCTGTCGAACTGTGGTTGGTTTCGTTTCGAAAGTTATCTTTTAAATGAGGTTCAACTGCGAACTCGTAAAATGTGAAAACTTTACAGGAATTGGACTGAAAAATTCACTTTCTCATTACTAAAAATGCCGATTTAGTGCTCCTTTTAAAGGTTTTTAAGGTCTAAACCCCACCCCCAAACCCTGCCTCTCAAGATGAGGTTGCAGACACTAACGGCATTGCTGAGTCTGAGCGGGACTCGAACCCCCGACTGACAAACACCGGGCAGAGACTCCACATTCAAGCCACACCTTGTAGTGAAATCAACGACAGCAGTCATTGTTTCACTGTCACATCTGACTCTGCCGCCAAGAGCCGGCAGTGTGTGCCCTTGGTCACCACCCAGTCAATAGCTGAGTTGGTATACCTTCAATCGACAGCCCACCAATTACCGGCGGTCTGCCGACAGCCCGAGGAGTCTCCTCTGGTTCAGAGATCCGCTGACTATGCGTATAGTTTTCACCACTACCCAGTCACATTGAATACTGGCTAGGATGGTGTGACGTCTGTCAGCGACCCGCTGACAGCCGACAAGTCACTGATATGTCGAAGACCTGCTAACCATATCGGTACTGAAGTACTGTGCCAGTTAACTTACCCCCAAGCACTAGCCTTGACGGTAACATGCCAGGTGTATAGGGGTATACAATACCCTGTAAACCTGCAGTTTAGGACCATATCGCAGACAGAAATCCTTGGTACATAACCATACAATAGAATGGTTTTCCAGTACGTTGTGCTTCTAAGCACAACCCATTGCTGAGACCTACCTGATTTGGGGGATCCACTCCCCCCCTTTTTTCCTTACGCTGATTCTTCATCAGCCTCTTGATTCTCATTATTAATTCCCCGGATGTAGGGCGCTACTCTAGCCTTATGGACTAGAATCTTCCATCGGCCCCTTCTTGAAAGGGGATGCCCTAGAATCAATAATTAGGAAGACTGCAGCAGTTGGCTGGAAGGATTTACACGTCTGTGTCTCTCCTCTTTTCCAGCGTACTTATCCTAAGCTTTTTACAATAGAAAGGAATCTTCTATTACAGTGAAACACTGAAAAGCTGATATAGGCAAACAGTCAGGTATGGCCTGAAAGGAGAACGGAAGGGTTTCTTAGTTCTCCTTAGGATGTTAAACAGCATCCCACAGTTACCATGACCGTTGTTCCACATACGGTCAGATTTATACACCTTCGGATCAAGCGAAGCAAACAGACGCTTCTGGTAGGAGGGAAGTTCCTCCTGGATCGCCGGACCTTCGATCCCTGGAGTCCAAGGTCTGACCAAGATGAGACTAGAATGGAAATGGACATACCTCCACCATCCTTTCCTCAAGTCTTCTTATATTCAAATTCCCCCTAGAAGAGTATACCTTAAAGCTCTAGAGCATATTAGCGGTGAGGAAAGTAGAGTCCATCGATTTCCAATGCAGTCAGTTTAGTGTTCACATGAAAGACTCAAGAAAACTCTGAGTCATTCTGGACTTGGCGCCACGCAACAAGTTCCAATAGAACAGCAAGTTCAGAATGATAATCCTTCTGAACATAAGGACCCTATTCAGTAAGGGGTGTTGACAATCTAGCCAGCCCTGGAAGATGTCTATCAGCAACTTCTAGTCAGTCACCCCCTCCCCTCCTACCTAGGATCCAAGTTACAGAAGATAACATATATCCTGGATGAGATTCTCGTCGGACTAGTTTCAGTCCTAGGATCCTTACGGAATTAGCAGACACAGTCAAGCGAAACCAAGCCTAGAAAGAGTTCAGGCAACGATGGCCCTGGACGACAGGCTGGGGTAGGCAGCACCCGAAATTACTGTCTATGAGCATCCATGGAGATGATCCGGCCCTGGAACATTGAGGATGCAAATAACTTCAAGAAATCTCGATTCTCTCCAGCTCAGGGGCTTCAATGTTTTAAAAAATCATTGAAACCTGTAGTCACCCTAACGCCCCCTTTTCCCCTGGGGATGTAAAAGGAGATTGCAAGGTCTGTCAAGAGACTATTGTAATCAGTCAGGATTCCATGACGCTAACAGGGAGGAGTTTCGAACTCTCTCCAGTTCACGATGATGACAGACCCAGTGCTACGTGCACAACTATAAGATGCGCTAAGAGGTTGGAGAAGATACGCATCAAACGCTCGAAGAGATCTAATAGGACCAATGATGGTCATTCCCTCTTCGCTTACCCTACAATGACCAAAGGCCACGGACCCGTAGGCCATTTTAGCCCTGTAATGGGTGGATAAACTCTCTCCACACAGATCGGACCTCCTCAGGTTGATCTGGGGCATCGAAGCGATAATGAGGCGTCGAAACTGTCGAGGATAAGGGACGTCTCATTTCATTAGGGAATGCTAGCCATCCCTTCCTTAAGGGAATGGCGCCTATCAGCAGCTCGTTTATATATGATCCGCAAGGTAACAGCGGATGCTCTTCTCGGGTTCCACCCAATAGAGTTGGAATGGTACACGGACGCAGACCCATTCCCTCCCAGAAGGGGATAAGTCCCCGAGCTGCAGATCGTTCTCTTCATCACGAGCGTTATCAAGATACTATCTCATTATTTAGTCCCATGCGAGGACCCTCTAATGGAGGTAACAGACATCATGTCTCTACATTAGAAGTGATGGACTTAAAATTCCTATTCAGCCCATCAAAATTTCCTCCAGAAAGCCCTCTACATGCTGAGACCCTTCCAAGGAAGAGGGGCTCTGTTGGCTCCCAGAAAGCCCAAGAACATCCCATTCCCTGTAATGAAGGAACTGAGGCTGAGGCTAGTCCTAGTTATGCACCTAGGATTATCCAGGAGGTTAGAAGTTTTCTGCCTTCGATTTATCACAGTACACCTGGTCCCTTCATTTTACGAATTCCTTGCCCTTAATGGTTAGGAAAAAGACTGGGATCTTAAAGGCAAAATAGAATTCCTAGAAGAATACAAGTCTAGTCAACGAGAAGACAATACGAGTCTTCTTGGGAAAGTAAATTGTTTTGTAAAGCAAAAGGGCCCGAAAACAATCTCATGATCTTCTGCCTGTCCTCCTCTGTCCACCCCTATATTCAGGGTCTGGCGGCCGACAGCACGTTGGCCTTTGAGGAAGGAGGCAGTGTATCCTTGAATACTATGAGAACGCTAGTTCTTCGGCCTTGTCTCCATATAAACCCTTGAGTAAGCACCAAGGGTATGGCCGACTTTGCGAGAGAGGTCACTTAATGGGATCTTTGGATCCATGGACCATTATCTCTGTGCAAGTCAGCCCCGACTAGACCTCTTCTATATGCCCTTTAAATGGATCTAACGATTGGAATCTTTAATAAATTTCCGATAACATGTGCAGGCTTAGGCCCGCAACGCCACTAAAGCCCATCTAATGGTCTTTGGACAAGGTCCTACATTATGCCTCACCTGTGAACAATGAGGATTGTTCCCTCAAGCATCTAACCTAAAAGGTTATTTTTCGGTTCACTATAGCCTCTGGGACTAGAGTTAGTGAAATAGTGGCCCTATCCGGAGTTGAGGGCCACATTAAGTGGGAGATCTGCATCTCTTTCTGATCTAACCTTTCTCATTAAAGACGTCCTACCTACTAAGAGGCGGGGCTCCTGGAGAATCTGCCCTCTGAAGGAAGATGTCTCTCTAGGTCTGCTAGAGCGTCTAAGGTCTATCTTCATAGAACTTCAGACTTCAGGAGGAACAGCTCTTTACAGGAGAACACTTTGGATCAAACTATCCCTACAACTGAGGGCAAAGCTCACCTACCTTTTTCGCGGAGCGGGTCCTGACAGTACTCCTGC
>NC_090733.1:113842095-113907095 GCF_036898095.1 Palaemon carinicauda
GGAGGAGGTCTCACTTCCGACTGGGGGCAGGTAAGCTCATAGCTATGTATGAGTAGAGAGAGTTCTAGCGAGGAAGAAATGTCCACGCCTTTCAGCCTGAAAGCCAAGCTTAAGGCTGAGCGATAGCGCATTTCCTCCCGCAGATATACGAGGAACTCCGCTATTGCTGGAATAGTGGCCTCGAGTGAAGAGATACCCCTCCCACGACACCAACCACAAAAGACTCTCCACTTCGCCTGGGAGACTCCCTCAGAGGACTTTCGCAGGTGCCGGGACATTCTCTCCGCAACCTGTTGCGAAAAGCCTCTCTCCGTGAGGAGACGCTGGACAGTCTCCAGGCGTGAAGCCGAAGCGAGGCCACGGCCTTGTGAGGGATGTTGGAGTGGGGTTGTCTGAGAAGCTCGTGTCGTGGAGGAAGTTCTCTCGGGAGCTCCGTTAGGAGCTGCAGAAGGTCCGGGAACCATTCCACGTGATGCCATAGCGGAGCTACCAGAGTCATCGAACAGTTGACCGATAGTCTGGTCCTGTTGAGCACCCTTCTCATCAGACAGAACGGTGGGAAGGCGTACACGTCGATGTTGTCCCACCGTTGCTGGAAAGCATCTTGCCAGAGAGCCTTGGGGTCCGGGACTGGGGAGCAGTACAGAGGTAGCTTGAAGTTCAACGCTGTCGCGAACAGATCCACAGTCGGGGAACTCCACAAAGTCAGGACTTTGTTGGCTATCTGAGGATCCAAAGACCACTCGGTACTCACTATCTGCGAGGCCCTGCTCAGACTGTCGGCGAGCACATTCCTCTTGCCAGGAATGAAGCGAGCTGATAGTGTTATCGAGTGGACTTCGGTCCACCTCAGAATCTCTACTGCAAGATGGGATAGCTGCTGCAAAAAAGTGCCTCCCTGCTTGTTGATATAAGCCACTACCGTGGTGTTGTTGCTCATCACCACCACGGAGTGACCCGCCAGGGTCTGTTGAAACTGTTGAAGAGCCAGAAAGACGGCCTTCAACTCTAGCAGGTTGATGTGCAGGCACTTTTCTGATTCTGACAAAAGGCCTGAGGTCCTCTGGTTCAGAACGTGCGCCCCCACCCTTCTTTTGACGCATCCGAAAACAGTGTCAATTCCGGGGAGAGGACAAGAAGACTCGCTTCCTTTCGCAGGTTCTCGTCGACCAGCCACCACCGCAGGTCCGTCCGTTCCAAAGGTCCTATCGGGACCTGAACGTCCGGGGAATCGGATCCTTGATTCCACCGGGACTTGAGCCGCCACTGCAGGGATCTCGTCCTGAGGCGGCCGTTTGGAACCAGACAAGCCAGGGAGGACAGGTGACCTAAGAGACGCAACCACGATTGGGCGGGAAGCTCTTCTCGCCTGAGGAAGGGTTCCGCTACCCTCCTCAGCCTTGCTATCCTGTCGTCTGATGGAAAGGCTTTGTGGAGATTGGTGTCTATCAGCATGCCTAGATAAACCAGTCGTTGGGACGGCTGCAGAGAGGACTTCTCGAGGTTTTCCCCAGATCCTGGCAAAGACTCAGAAACCTGTCTCGGTGCTGAAGAAGGGTCGACTCAAGAGTCTGCTAGGATCAGCCAGTCGTCCAGATAACGAAGGAGACGGATGCCGTTCCTGTGCGCCCAAGATGAAATCAGGGTGAACACTCTGGTGAACACCTGAGGTGCTGTGGAGAGACCGAAACACAGCACCTTGAACAGGTAGATCTTGTCGTCTAGGCAGAATCTCAAGTACTTCCTGGAAGACGGATGGATTGGGATCTGGAAGTACGCGTCCTTTGGATCCAGTGTGCACATGAAGTCTAGAGGTCTCACCGCAAGTATGACCGTGTCCGCCGTCTCCATGCTGAACCGAGTTTGCTTGACAAACCTGTTCAGAGCCGAGAGGTCGATGACAGGTCTCCAGCCTCCAGACACCTTCTTTACAAGAAAGAGTCGACTGAAGAAGCCTGGGGAGCCGTCGACAACCTCCTGGAGAGCATCCTTCTTGAGCATAGTCTCGACTTCTGCCCGAAGGGCTAGTCCCTTTACCGATCCCATGGCATAGGAGCTCAACGACACTGGATTCGCTGTCAGGGGAGGTTGAGACGTTATGAACGGGACGTGATAGCCTTGGCCGATCACCGAAACCGTCCAAGCATCGGCCCTGTGTTGCTGCCACCTGTGCACGCAACGTCGAAGGCATTCCCCCACAGGTGGACACGCGGAGGGATTGCCACTCCTAGTGTTTGCGGCCGCGGCCGCTCCCTCTAGGAGTCTTGCCTCCCCTGGAGGACTTACCACCCCTCTTGCCTCTTGACCTTGGCTGGAAAGGGCTGGGGCTTAGACACCACTTTCTTAGCTGCCGGTGCCTGCTTCGGTGCCTTACGAGGCTGCTGCTGCTGCGGAGCTGGAGGCTTATAGGGCAGAGCTGTAAGGGCCCTATGGAGGAGGGAGTCCTGGCTGGATTTCCTCCACCTCTCAGCCGTTCGCTCCATATCCTGTGGCTCCAACAGATTCTCCCCAAGGATGGAAGCATGTCTGAGCCTACAGACATCCATGGCGGGGACATTCGGGTGTAACCTCTCGGTCACCGCATCGCGCCGCTTCAAAACCGAGTCTTCCCACAGGGTGGTGACTTGGTGAGCCAGGAACTCGATGGAGCGGGTGCCCGAGAGTAAGTAGGTCTCTAGAGCCTTCCTATTGGTCTCCTTAGACAAGTCTTCGCAGCGCAATAGGATGCCCAGAGTTCCTAGCCACATATCCAGCCACGAAGTGGCCTGCATGGCGCACTTCGCAACCTTCTCATGGCTCAGGATCTCCGACGCCGAGAACATCACCTGCCGGGCGGAGAGCTTCTCTAAAGGAACTCCCTTCGCCAGCTCTTCTGCAGAGTGATGGAGAGGAAGCGCGAGACTAGACTCACCCAAGATCTCAAAATACCTCCTCTGCTGGAGACGAGGAGGTGGGATGAGTTTGTTCCCGGCAGAGGAACAACTGGAGGAGGCAAGAATCGCGAGCTGGGCATTGGCCCTGGCTCTGGCACTCTTCAATCCCCGAGACCAGGGGAGAGCCGCATTGGTCTTAGGGGCCTTCTGAACGTCGAACACTTGGTCCAGGACCACGTCCTTGCCTTCTCGGGGGGCGATCACGGGGTCCATGAACCCGTTGAGTTGCCTCATCAGGCTCAGGACCTGCCAGAAGGCATGTTCAGATTCCTGCTGGTCTCCTCCTTGCGTGCTGGCAGCTAAGTCTACCGTCCCCGGAATCTCTTCCTGGGGCAAAGCGTGGACGTTCTCCCGGGGAGCAGTGGGTTCCTGGCGAATCCTTGAAGATGATTTCGGGATGGTCTTGGAGTCCTTGGGTTCCCTCCTAGGAGGGATACAGGATCCCAACAAAGAGGTTCGGAGAGCACCTTCCGCGCGAGACGATTCTCCTCCATGAAGAGAAGGCTCCCCCCTTAGTGCCGAGGGGGAGACTAACACCTCCCTGGACTCACCCGAGGACGGAAAAGCCTCGTCCACGGGAGAAGGAGACTACGCCTGCGAAGGGGATGGGGCCTTCCCGACAGACCTCTTAGGAACCAACCTCTCCCTGGGGGAAGTAACCACGAAGTCCACTCCTCTCCTTCTCTTCAGCGGGGGAGAGGCAGCCGTTGGCTTGTGGCCTTGATCGGCGAGTGCTGGCTTCATAGCCTTCACTAACGCCCGCATCAGAGGACCAAACCAAGTCTGTCGCTCCACGGACAGAGTCCGAAATCACCGCTGGAGGGAAGGGGATCGGCCGATCCTTCGGAGTGGACACCACTGGAGCTGCCTGAAAAGGAAAAGGGGAAGAAAGACACACGGACCTCTCTGAAGTGTCTTCCCTGTCCTGCATAAGAGTCCTGGGCTTCGGTGGAGGCGATCCCGAACGCGGTCTGGCAACACGCGTTCCTGCTGCTGTCACGGGCTGCGAAATTCGGCGCGAACGGTGGTCGCGCAGGCGCGCAGGCGAGCGGTCGCGCGGGCACGCAGGCGAGTGGCCGCGCGGGCACGCAGGCGAGTGGTCGCACGGGCGCGCAGGCGAGCGGACCCGCGCGGGCGAGGGGGCGAGCCGGTGAACGAATGCGTTGGCGCGTCGGCGAGGGAGCGTGTTGACGCGCGGGCGAGCGAGAACGCTCCGAAGATCGCTGACGCCGCTGCTCAGGAGACCTTAGCGCGTGGGAGAGCGATTGCGAGCAGGCGATCGGTGGTGCGCTGGTGAACGCTGGCGCGCAGGCGAGCGATGGCGCGTTGGCGCATGGTGACGTGTTGGCGAGCGATAGCTCGTAGATTGCGTAGGCGAACGGCGCGCGAGGGCGAACTAGCAGAGGGCAACCCATGTCCTTCCAGATTTTCTGGGCGGCAGAGCATTGGAGAACGCTTGCGTGCAGGCGATGGGTCACGCGGGCGGTCTGGAGATCGCCGATGTTCAGATGATCGCTGACGCGCAGGAGAACGCTGACGAGCCGGCGAACGTTGAAGCGTCTGTGATCGCTGGCGAGCAAGAGGGCGACGCGTGGAAGCCTGTGAGGGAACAGTCGGCGCGGGGCGCACAGGCGAACGTTCACAAACAGGAACAGGAACAGGAGGCCCGTGGGCGCGTGGGCGTACGTGCGTTCTGGAAACACGCGCTGGAGAACGCGAGCGATGTTGTGCAGGAACAAGCTGAGGATTGCGAGGGCGCTCAGAAGACTGATGGCGCGCGGTGCGCACAACAGGAACTGCAGGATAATCGGAGACCACAGGGTAGCGCTGGCGAGCAGTGGGGCGATGGTCCTCAGAAGAGCGCTGACGAACAGGAGAGCCCTGACGGTCAGAAGAGCACTGACGAGCAGGAGAGCGCCTGTGCGCTAACACTGCAGAAGGGCGAGCAGGGGAACGCTGGCGCGCTGGGCGCTCAACAGGAACAGCAGGTAGAAGGATGTCCTCAGGAAAGCGCTGGCGAGAAGAGGGGCGATCATCAGGAGAGCGCTGGCGAACAGGAGATCGCTGACGAACAGGAGAGCGCCTGTGCGCTAACACTGCACGCGCAAGGGAAGAATCCCTTTGCCCCGAAGGAACCGTTGCCCATCGGGTGACGAGGTCAGGTTGCTGAACATCTGCCCCAGAAGTTGAAGGTCTGGAAGGCGTAGGAGACCGATCCTCAGAGAGGTCTAAGGAAGCTGGAGCTGCAGGCTGGTTACGGCGAGGAGAGTCCCCTTTGGAGGAAGAAGGTGCAGATCCAAAAAGGCGCCTCTTAACACCCTTGTAAGGAGACGGGAGGCCCTTGCGAAGCAGCGGACGGTGAGCCTTACGGCGAAGGCGGCCACGAGGAAGATCGTCAGGACCATCAGTCCTCTGAAGGGGAGTCTCAGTCAAAGCACTGCCCTTGGAGGGAAGCTGGACAGCAGAAGAGCCCGCGGGACTCCCTTCCCCCTTCAAAGGATGTACGGAAGGGGGAGGAGAGCCGTCAGCACCAACATTCACAACTGCACCTGCAGAGGATTGACCCGCCCCGTCGGAAGCCTCTGTCACCACGATGTCGACGATAGACAGAGGATCTACCTCCGCTATCACCGGCGACTGCTTAACAGCAGCCCCTAACTGGACAAGGTCAATCAGGGCTACCCTGGAGGGCAGGCCCTTAAGCCCCAGGGAAGCCCAAATCTGAAAAAGATCATCGTTAGACAAAGATTCATCAATAACCTCCCCTGGAGGAGGAGGAGGAACCGCCCCGCTATGGGAGGCGACGCCCTCTCCCCCAACCCAAGGTCGGGAAACAGAACTAGGGCCTGCGCTCCCACTCGGCCGACTCTCCTTAGGAGCCGGACGAGGGGGAGCTTCGGAGGTGGTTTGGGCGGCGAAAGAAGAGTCCCGAGAACCTTCCTCCTTCAAGGTAACCCCAGAAGGAGAGCAGTCTCTCTTGGACTTCTTCTTACGCCGGCGGCCAAACCTCTCCCACTGGGAGGCAGACCACTCCCTGCACTCACTACACATATTTTCCTGATCACACCGTCGGCCTCGACACTGCGGGCAAAGGGTGTGAGGATCAGTGTCCACGGCCGACATAAAAGTACCACAAGGGCGGCCGGCAATTCCAGGGCACGTGCGCATAGCGAACAATAAAGGTGGCTAACTTCTAACACACACACACAAACTGAAAGAAAAAGCAGAAAAAGATTAAAGGCTGTCAACGAGGACGATGGACAGACACGTCTGTTCATCGTCGGAGCCAAAAGTGAAGTGAAGCAAATCACCGGTGTGTGGGGGGGGGAGAGGGATAGCAAGCTATCCCTTCCCCTACCCCCGCTAACTAGCGCGGGGGTAGTTAACCCTCGTTTAAAACTATTGGCTCGTCATTTCAGCTACGCCAAAAGGTAAACCCAATGTAAATAGCGTGGTTTGCATTTCAGTTACGGAACAAACTAGTCTTATTAGGTTCTTACATAAATGTTAATTAATGAATGGTTTAATAGCTCTACCTACATAGTCAACTAAATAAAAGATTCACTAAAATGAACTACCCAATTACTAAGTGAATAGTTACTCTTTAGTTTTCAGTACAGTACTAAACACCTTAAATTATTTGGAAGTAAGGAAGCATGTATTAATCATAATAATAATAATAATTCCTTTAAGCATTTAGAAGTTACCTAGCTAAATATTGTAGTTAAACATAAAACTTCTTACCTTAACGACTAAATATGAGATACTGGTCTAAATAACGTATTCTCACGTACCTCATTAGTGAACCCCATTCCTCCCCAAAACTGTAGACAAGAGTCTGTTACTTCTCGCACCAGTCTACCAGCCTTGAGCTTGCACATTGATACTAATTTAGTTGCATCTCCTCCACTTACATACAAATCTGAAAGATGGAAAACTAGTTTATTACCCCTTTAGACTTCCTTCCCTAAAAATAAAGATGCAGTATAGTATTTTTGACAAAGTATTTTCATAAGAAAACCCTATTGGTCAGTATATAGAACATAATAAATAGCTTCTCTCATGCATATTCTCTTAGAAATGTATGTAATTTATGGTTAGTGTAAAATTTTTCAAATGAAGTGCAGCTCTTCGGCAAAAATAAAATTACAATGCACTTACTATTAATAAATAGTACATGCCTAAAATAAAAAATACGGTACTGCCATGAGTCCCTATCTATACACAGTATGCATTAACAACCAATTCACAAACTTTATCCATGTTAGTCAAACCAGCATGGACTATGTCAAAATATGTACACTTGTCTCTAGATATACAGCTAGAAGAAAAATAAAATATTGGTAGCAGAAGGGTAAATACAAAGATCCCCTAACAATATACTGAAAATGCACTGCACTCTGCCTTACATTTGCATGTACATGGTCAATGTATAAAAAAACAAATAAGCTAGAGTACTTTAGATTGCTAAAACTTTTCTCCATACAAAAAGAAGTTCCCTGTTATTGTACTGCACTGCAATTACTATCAAGGTTATTCCCATTTGACTTTGCGCTACAAATAGTATTCGTAAAAAAATTATCTTATATTTTCTTATAGTATTCTTCAAAAATGTATACTATATTTCCTTAAGTTTGTGTGTATATAACTCCAAAATTAAATAATAAAATACAGAATCCATTTTTAATTTAGAATGAATTACTTCAATACTAACCAGAAATTTATGAGGGATTAATTCATTGTATGAAAAACTCTGCTTCAATAAAAGTAAAATTTTTACAATACCATAAGGAATGTATATACAGTACTACTCTTTGTGAAGATGAAGTAGGGAATGGAGTGTTTGTATAAACAATATTCTCTAGACTTTAGAGCCTTGTAAACATTTAAACCTTGCAGTCATAAATGTGTTAAAAACTATATAAAAACCTCCAGTACACCATTACTAAAGAATATCATGAATCATACTTTCACAATTCCTGTTTGCAATTTGTAGACTTTTAAAGCTGCCACCAAAGGGTTAATTCTTCCCAAAATATGACGAATTCGGAGATAATTTGTATTTTTCCTAACCATACAAACCTTAGCTATTTACATTGGGTTTACTTTCGGCGTAGCTGAAATGACGAGCCAATAGTTTTTAACGAGGGTTAACTATCCCCGCGCTAGTTAGCGGGGGTAGGGGAAGGGGTAGCTTGCTACCCCTCCCCCCCACACACCAGTGATTTGCTTCACTTCACTTAGAGGTAGGACTTGACTTGGGGGACAGGGCTGGCGGGCAAATGTGTGTAAATAGCTAAGGTTTGTCTGGTTAGGAAAAATACAAATTATCTCCGAATTTGTCATTTGTTCCGTTACCGAAATACAAACCACGCTATTTACATTGGGTGACTGACCCCTTAGGAAGGGCGGAAAGTCCCCAGCCTTACTGACTTTGGCATTTACCCGGGGGCTCCACCTCCCAGTGAGTAGCACTTGAGAAAAGGAGCCCCTGCACCTCACAAGTTCCTTGCTTCGCGAGGAACGTGTGGCCTACATAAGTTGTGTGTGGAGGAAAGAGCGTGACTCGTCCTATGAAGTTGACCTTGAGACCTTTAGATAGGAATCCAGGATAGGACGTTCCCAATACCACCTCGTCAGGGTATGGGGGACGCGACAGTATTAAACTTAATATTAGGAGCACAAGGAAGCATGGGTTACCTGCAGAGGTTGAGGTCAGCTATGCGGAGACCAGGATGCTGCTTCCCCAAGAGAGGGGAGGATGAAGAAAGAAGTAAGGGTCAGACATACTCTTTCATTCACGAGGACTAAAACCGGGTAACAACGCCCTCAACCTACTGCTACTTGTCCATAAAGGAGCCTGAGGTTAGACCAGCTGTTGTGCAGCCACCACGGGGCCGATAGAAAAGGTATCGAGGCTCCTGTGGGTCACGTCCTGCAGGTAATGGGGCTGTGAAGGTCGTTTGACGCTTCCAGACCCCAGCTTGAAGCACCTGCGTCACAGAGAAGTTTCTCTTGAAGGCCAGGGACGTAGCAATGCCCCTAACATCGTGTGCCCTAGGGCGACGTGACGGAGGAGGGTCTGGATTCAAGGCGTGATGGATAACCCTTCAAATCCAAGCCGAGATGGTATTCTTGGTGACCCTCCTCTTAGTCCTGCCTGTGCTAACAAACAATGTATGCACTTGAGGACAAACTGCAGCTGTTCTCTTCAAGTAATACCTCAGAATCCTCACTGGACATAGTAGCAACTGGTCTGGGTCGCTTGTTACAGAACGGACACTCGCGATCCTGAAAGTCGAATCGTGGATCCGGCACTCCAGGATTCTGAGTCTTTGCAACAAACTCAGGGACGAACCTGAACGTTACCTCCCCCCATCCCCTTGAATGGGCGATGTCGTACGAGAGACCATGAAGTTCACTAACTCGCTTGGCAGAGGCCAAAGCGAGCAGGAAAGCAGTCTTCCAAGACAGGTGGCGATCAGAGGCCTGGCGTAATGGTTCGAAGGGAGGTCTCTTAAGAGCCCTGAGAACCCGAACCACGTTCCAAGGAGGAGGTCTCACTTCCGACTGAGGGCAGGTAAGCTCATAGCTACGTATGAGTAGAGTTCCAGCGAGGAAGAAATGTCCACTCCTTTCAGCCTAAAAGCCAAGCTTAAGGCTGAGCGATAGCCTTTCACCACTGAGACCGAAAGGCGCATTTCCTACCGCAGATACACGAGGAACTCCACTATTGCTGGAATAGTGGCATCGAGTGGAGAGATACCCCTCCCATGACACCAACCACAGAAGACTCTCCACTTTACCTGGTAGACTCCCTTAGAGGACTTTCGCAGGTGCCGAGACATTCTGTCCGCAACCTGTTGCGAAAAGCCCTTCTCTGTGAGGAGACGCTGGACAGTCTCCAGGCGTGAAGCCGAAGCGAGGCTACGGCCTTGTGAAAGATGTTGCAGTGTGGTTATCTGAGTAGCTCGTGTCGTGGAGGAAGCTCTCTCGGGAGCTCCGTCAGGAGCTGCAGAAGGTCCGGGAACCATTCCGCGTGATGCCATAGCGGAGCTATCAGAGTCATAGACAGGTTGATCGATAGTCTGGTCCTGTTGAGCACCCTTCTCATCAGACAGAACGGTGGGAAGGCGTACACGTCGATGTTGTCCCACTGTTGTTGGAAAGAATCTTGCCAGAGTGCCTTGGGGTCCGGGACTGGGGAGCAATACAGGGGCAGCTTGAAGTTCAAGGCTGTCGCGAACAGATCCACGGTCGGGGAACCCCACAAAGTCAGGACTTTGTTGGCTATCTGAGGATCCAAAGACCACTCGGTACTCACTATCTGCGAAGCCCTGCTCAGACTGTCGGCGAGCACATTCCTCTTGCCAGGAATGAAGCGAGCTGATAGTGTTATCGAGTGGACTTCGGTCCACCTCAGAATCTCTACTGCAAGATGGGATAGCTGCTGCGAAAAAGTACCTCCCTGCTTGTTGATATAAGCCACTGCCGTGGTGTTGTCGCTCATCACCACCACGGAGTGACCCGCCAGGGTCCGTTGGAACTGTTGAAGAGCCAGAAAGACGGCCTTCATCTCTAGCAGGTTGATGTCCAGGTACTTTTCTGATTCTGACCAAAGGCCTGAGGTCCTCTGGTTCAGAATGTGCGCCCCCCACCCTTCTTTTGACGCGTCCGAAAACAGTGTCAACTCCGGGGGAAGGACGAGAAGATCTACTCCCTTTCGCAGGTTCTCGTCGACCAGCCACCACCGCTGGTCCGCCTGTTCCGAAGGTCCTATCGGGACCTGCACGTATGGGGAATCGGATCCTTGATTCCACCGGGACTTGAGCCGCCACTGCAGGGATCTCATCCTGAGACGGCCGTTTGGAACCAGACGAGCCAGGGAGGACAGGTGACCCAAGAGACGCAACCACGATTGGGCGGGAAGCTCTTCTCGCCTGAGGAAGGGTTCCACCACCCTCCTCAGCCTTGCTATCCTGTCGTCTGATGGAAAGGCTTTGTGGAGATTGTTGTCTAACAACATGCCTAGATAAACCAGTCGTTAGGACGGCTGCAGAGAGGACTTCTCGAGATTTACCACGATCCCTAGATCCTGGCAAAGTCCCAGAAGCCTGTCTCGGTGTCGAAGAAGGGTCGACTCCGAATCTGCTAGGATCAGCCAGTCGTCCAGATAACGAAGGAGACGGATGCCGTTTTTGTGCGCCCAAAATGAAATCAGGGTGAACACTCTGGTGAACACCTGAGGTGCTGTGGAGAGACCGAAGCACAGCACCTTGAACTGGTAGGTCTTGCTGTCTAGGCTGAATCTCAAGTACTTCCTGGAAGACGGATGGATTGGGATCTGGAAGTACGCGTCCTTTAGATCCAGTGTGCACATGAAGTCTTGTGGTCTCACTGCAAGTCTGACCGTGTCCACTGTCTCCATGCTGAACGGAGTTTGCTTGACAAACTTGTTCAGAGCTGAGAGGTCGATGACAGGTCTCCAGCCTCCAGACGCCTTCTTTACAAGAAAGAGTCGACTGAAGAAGCCTGGGGAGCCGTCGACGACCTCCTGGAGAGCATCCTTCTTGAGCATGGTCTCGACTTCTGCCCGAAGGGCTAGCCCCTTTACCGATCCCATGGCATAGGAGCTCAACGGCACTGGATTCGCTGTCAGGGGAGGTAGAGATCTCGTGAATGAGACGCGATAGCCTTGGCCGATCACAGAGACCGTCCAAGCATCGGCCCCTTGTTGCTGCCACCTGTGCACGCAACTTTGAAGGCATCCCCCCACAGGTGGACACGCAGGGGAACTGCCACTCCTAGTGTTTGCGGCCGCGGCCGCTCCCTCCAGGAGTCTTGCCTCCCCTGGAGGACTTACCGCCCCTCTTGACCTTGGCTGGAAAGGGCTGGGGCTTAGACACCACTTTCTTAGCTGCCGGTGCCTGCTTTGGTGTCTTGCGAGGCTGCTGCTGCGGTTGCTGCGGAGCTGCAGGCTTATAGGGCCGAGATGTAAGGGCTCTTTGGAGGAGGGAGTCCTGGCTAGACTTCCTCCATCTCTCAGCTGTACGTTCCATGTCCTGAGGCTCTAACAGATTCTCCCCAAGGAGGGAAGTATGCCTGAGCCTGCAGACATCCACGGCGGGGACCTTCGGGTGGAATCTCTCGGTCACCGCATCACGCCGCTTCAACACCGAGTTGGCCCACAGGGTGGTAACCTGATTTGCCAGGAACTCGATGGAGCGAGTGCCCGAGAGGAGGAAGGTCTCCAGGGCCTTCCTATTGGCCTCCTTAGACAAATCCTCGGAGCGCAATAGGATGCCCAGAGACCCTAGCCATATATCCAGCCACGAAGTGGCCTGCATGGTGCACTTCACGACCTTCTCATGGCTCAGGATCTCCGACGCCGAGAATGTCACCTGCCAGGCGGAGAGCTTCTCAAGAGGAACTCTCATAGCAAGCTCTTCAACTGAATGATGGAGGGGAAGAGCGAGGCTAGAATCCCCCAAGATCTCAAAATACCTCCTCTGCTGGAGACGAGGAGGTGGGAGGAGTTTGTTCCCGGCAGAGGAACGACTGGAGGAAGCGAGAACCGCGAGTTGAGCATTGGCCCTGGCTCTGGCACTCTTCAACCCCTGGGACCAGGGCAGAGCCACGCTGGCCTTGGGGGTCTTCTGAGTTCCGTACACCTGGTCCAGGACAGTGTCCTTGCCTTCTCGGGGGGCGATCACGGGGTCCATGAACCCGTTGAGTTGTCTCATCAGGCTTAGGACCTGCCAGAAGGCATGCTCAGACTCTTGCTGGTCTCCTCCCTGCGGACTGGCAGCCAAGTCTCCTGTCCCCGGAATCTCTTCCTGGGGAGATGCGTGGATGTTCTCCCGGGGTGCCGTTGGTTCCTGACGAATCCTAGAAGACGACTTCGGGATTGTCTTGGAGTCCTTGGGTTCCCTCCTGGGTGGGATACAAGACTCCAACAAAGAGGTCTGGAAGGCGCCCTCCACGCGAGACGATTCCCCACCACGAGGAGATGACTCCCCCCTTGGTGCCGAGGGGGAGACCACTACCTCACTGGATTCTCCCGAGGACGGAAAAGCCTCGTCCTCGGGAAAAGGAAAACGCCTGCGAAGGGGATGGAGCCTTCCTGACGGACCTCTTAGGAACCAACTTCTCCCTGGGAGAAGTAAACACGAAGTCCACTCCTCTCCTTCTCTTCAGCGGGGGCGAGGCACCCGTTGGCTTGTGCCCTTGATCGGCGAGTGCCGGCTTCATAGCCTTCACTAACGCCCGCATCAGAGGACCAAACCAGGACTGCCAAGACACGGACACAGAGTCCGAAATTTCCGCTGGAGGGAAGGGGATCGGGCGATCCTTCGGAGTGGACACCACTGGACCTGCCTGTAAGGAAAAAGGGGAAGAAAGTTGTTCTGACCTCTCCGATGCGTCTTCCCTATCCTGAAAAAGAGCCCTGCGCTTAGGCGGAGGGGATCCTGATTGCGGTCTGGCGACACGCGTCCCTGCTGCTATTGCGGGCTGCGGAACCCGACGCGAACGGGGGTCGTGCTGACGCTCATGCGTAGGCGAAACTACGGAGTCGCGCGCGAGAGGTTGTTGAAGCGCGGGCGCATAATTGCGCGGAGAGAATCGAGCGTGGGAGCGATCGCGCACGGGCGAGCTGGCGAGTGAGCACATTGGCGCGTTGGCGAGAGAACGCGTTGGCGAGGGAACGCGTTGGCGCGTGGGCGAACGAGATCGCTCCGATGACCGCTGGCGATGTTGGCCAGGAGACCTGTAGCACGTGGGAGAGCGCTGGCGAGCAGGCGATCGGTGGCGCGTTGGTGAACGCTGGTGCATAGGCGAACGATGACGCGTTGGCGCATGGTGTCGCGTTGGCGAGCGATAGCGCGTAGACCGCGCAGGCGAGCGAACGCGCGTGGGCGAGCTGACAGAAGGTGACCCATGTCTCTCCAGATCCTCTGGGCGGATGCGTCGGAAAGCGCTTGTGCGCAGGCGATAGGTCAAGCGGGCAATCTGGAGATCGCCGATGTTCAGGTGATCGCTGACGCGCTGGGGACCGTTGACGCGCAGGAGATCGCAGATGAGCAGGCGAATGTTGACACGTTTGTGATCGCTGGCGAGCAGGAGGGCGCGCGGTGCGCAGAGGCGAATGCTCACGAACGGGCTCAGGGACAGGAGGCGCGTGGGCGTACAGGCACTTTGGAAGCGCGCGCTGGAGACCTCGAGCGTTGCTGCGCTGGAACAGGCTGACGAGCAGGATCGCGAGGGCGAGGAGAAGAGTCAACAGGAACAACAGGATGAACGATGTCCTCAGAAGAGCGCTGGCGAGAAGAGGGGCGACGATCATCAGGAGAACGCTGGCGATCAGGAGAACGCTGACGAGCAGGAGATCGCCTGTGCGCTAACACTGCAGGAGGGAGCGCAGGGGAACCCTGACGCGCAAGGGAAGTACCCACATCGTGGAAGCAACCCTTTGCCCTGAAGGGACCGTTGCCCGTCGGCTGACGAGGTCAGGCTGCTGGACATCTGCACCAGAAGCGGAGGGTCTGGAAGGCGTAGGAGACCGATCCCCGGAGAGGTCTAAAGAAGCTGGAGCAGCAGGCTGCTTACGGCGAGGAGAGTCCCGCTCGGAGGAAGGAGGCGAAGATTCAAAAAGGCGCCTCTTAGCACCCTTACAGGGAGACAGGAGGCCCTTGCGGCGTAGCGGACGGTGAGCCTTACGGTGAAGGCGGCCACGAGGGAGATCGTCAGGACCATCAGTCCTCCGAAGGGGAGTCTCAGTCAAAGCCCTCCCCCGAGAGGGAGGCTTGGCAGCAGAAGAGCCCGTGGGACTCCCTTCCCCCTTTGAAGGATGTACGGAAGGGGGAGGAGAGCCTTCAGCACCATCATCCACAACAGGAACCGCAGAAGACTGACCCGACCCGTCGGAAGTCTCTGCCACCACGATGTCGACGATAGACAGAGGATCTACCTCTGCTATCACCGTCGACTGCTTAACAGCGGCCCCCAACTGGACAAGGTCAATCAGGGCTTCCCTGGAGGGCAGGCCCTTAAGCCCCAAGGAAGCCCAAATCTGAAAAAGATCATCATGAGACAACAACCTCCCCGGAGGAGGAGGGGGAGCCGCCCCGCTACGAGAGGCGACGCCCTCTCCCCCAACCCAAGGTCGGGAAACAGAACTAGGGCCTGCGCTCCCACTCGGCGGTCTCTCCTTAGGAGCCGAACGAGGGGGAGCTTCAGGAGGTTTGGGTGGCGAAAGAGGAGTCCCGAGAGCCTTCCTCCTTCAAGGCAACCCCCGAAGGAGAACGGTCTCACTTGGCCTTCTTCTTGCGCCGGCGGCCAAACCTCTCCCACTGGGAGGCAGACCACTCCCTGCACTCACTACAAGTATTCTCTCTGTCACACCGCCGGCCTCAACACTGCGGGCAAAGGGTGTGAGGGTCCGTGTCCACCGCAGACATAAAAGTACCGCAAGGGCAAACGGCAATACCAGGGCACTTGCGCATGGTGAACAATCAAGGGTGAGGCCAACTTCAAACACACACACACACAAACTGCAAGGAAAAGCAAAAAATGATTAAGGCTGTCAACGAGGACGATGGACGGACACGTCTGTTCATCGCCGGAGCCAAAAGTGAAGTGAAGCAAATCACCGGTGTGTGTGCGTGGGGGGGGGGGGGGGTAGCAAGCTACCCCTTCCCCTACCCCGCTAACTAGCGCAGGGGTAGTTAACCCTCGTTAAAAACTATTGGCTCGTCATTTCAGCTACGCCGAAAGTAAACCCAATGTAAATAGCGTGGTTTGTATTTCGGTTACGGAACAAATAAGTATTTGAGCATGATAAAATAAAACCTGCATGATGTAATAGAAACAAATTCAAGAGGAACTCTAATGTTACCTGCCTGTAATTTGATAAACTGAAGAAAATGAAAAGTGCTGCGTTGATGGGATTTTGTAAAAACATTCTTTATTTGTGCAGCCTAGTCATTACTGGTAAACTGTAAGCAATACCTTCTAAATAGCAATACAAAACCTTACCAACAGCTCTGTAGATTAAAGACCTCAGACATTCCACCTCTGTCTCCAATTCTGCCAGTCGGAAATGAACATACTGATTGTCTAAAATGGATTTTCCAAAAGCTTGTCTCTCCCTGGTATATTTAATAGTCTCTTGGATACAAAGCTCTGCAGGCTTCAAACCCATTAAGGATAGCGATATTCTCTCAGGCTGGAACTAAGAGAGAATTAAAAGCTATAAAAAATACTATGAGAACTTACAATAGAGTAATAAGAATATAAACCTTATATTTTAACTAACAGTACATGCTTCATATTGCTCTAAAAACGAAAAAAAAATTATTAAGAAATGATGGAGTAGTAAATTCAGCATGAATTTTACACCAGTACTGCATTATAAGACTAACAGATATGTGCTGTAATCGCAAATATGTAATATCAAAGCTTGTTAATTTATCAAAAAAAAAAAAATTATTTCTATGCATATCCTCTGACGTTCATATTGCTTCTCCAGACGCCTGGTTTAATTAACAATTACCTATGAAATTTTAAAAATTTTAAAAATTTTCTACTTTCCTTTGCTTCAACCAATATATGCTCTTAAAGAAATAAGAGCTCTCTAGTGGTAAGTGGTAGAAAGCCCAGGTCATCACATTAGGAAATATAGATTTCAGTTTGCTCCATCGATTGGCAGCAATTGAACACCCTGACTCTTTATATACTGCATTTTAAGATGTCTTCCCTTATTGAGTCTACAATCATTGCCTGCCATATGCATGGGAATTGTTTCTGGAAGATAGCGTTCAGCATTCCCATATATAGCGTCCGGGGAAATTATGTGATTTAAAGAATCTTTGCAAACAGTGAGTTTCACTCTCGGTACCACGAATGGTTAATATGTATCAATAGTTGGAGACCGATTTAGTGAACAATCTTGATTTAATCACTGCCTCAAAAGAAAAATCTCTAAAATATTATTATTATTATTATTATTATTATTATTATTATTATTATTATTATTATTATTATCACTTGCTAAGCTATAACCCTAGTTGAAAAAGCAGGATGCTATAAGACCAGGTGCTCCTAGTAAGGAAACAAGAAAGAATAAAATATTTTAAGGACATAACAAAATTATGATAAACATCTATATAAACTAAAAACTTTAACAAAACAAGGGAAAGAAAAATAAGATAGAATAGTGTTGCCAAGTGTACTCTCAAGCAAGAGATCTCTAACCAAAGACAGTGGAAGACCATGGTACTGAGGCTATGGCACTACCCAAGACTAGAGAACAATGGTTTGATTTTGGAGTGTCTTTCTAGAAGAGCTGCTTACCATAGCTAGAGTCTCTTCTACCGTTACCAAAAGGAAAGTGGCCACTGAACAATTACAATGCAGTAACCCCTTATGTGAAGGAGAATTGTTTGGTAATCTCAGTGTTGTAAGTGTATGAGGACAGAGGAGAATATAGATAGGCCAGACTATTCAGGCAAAGGGAAAATGAACGGAACCAGAGAGAAGGATCCAATGTAGTACTGTCTGGCCAGTCAAAAGACACCGTAACTCTACCTACTACCTACTGTAAGACTTTCTGATTAGATGTATGAATATTCCTATGCAGTTACATCCCTCAAAGTGGCGTTATAGACACCTATTGTACATCCCCCGGGAGGTGCTGTTACATATGATAGCTTAGAAATCAGCTTATTTCTAAATTCAGAGTAATATTTCAGGCCTTAAATACCCAGTTTCACTTCTAACCTAAATTCTCAAGTTGTAACTAGGGAGTCATCTACACTAATCAGTGAAGGATAGTGTTCTGTAGGCATAAGCTTAGGCTAAACACATAAGTGAATTACTATATAAGCGTTGTCGATCAAGGTAAGGTTTGGGGAACACAATATGATCATGTCTAACCTTCCTTCAGGTCTAAATGTGGGGTTCAACTTTTGCAAAACTCATCACTAAACTGAATGAAGACAGTAAGAGCCATACAGTAGTATTTGGACAAACCAGTGTCCCTAATTTGTTCTGTGAGCTGAGGGTCCATAATTGCACACTAACCAAATGCTCTGACATTCCTTGTTAAAATTTTATGACAAGTGAACAAAGAATTAGATCCAAAAATCATCAATGCAAAGAATGAAGGTACAAGATATTAGCAAAGCAGCTACTTGCCTGACTTTTTTCTAGAAATCTATTTTTTTCTTGGATAATTTCCGGCAGCAGCTCAAGGGTGCACCAAGTTGATTTTTGCGAAATACTACCTTAACCCAATCTACAGTATAGTATTTTAATTACTTTACTAAAAAATCTGGAATCCTGTATTCTAAATTATAGTTTAAATGGTTTATCAAAGTAAACTAGACAAGTAATCTAGACCAGGTTTGTAACTTTAACCTCATTGCATTACTTTTATTGAGATTTATCCCTCTCTTTTCTTCAATTGTGCCCTGCCACCAAAGTGTAGGGGAGTCAGCAATATAAACATCAGGTTAAATTCATAGAAATATTTAGAATTTTAATACTGTATGATAATAAAATTACTTATTTCTAGTCTCTCCAGATGTTCATATCTATGCCCACCCTCCTATCCACCGACTCATTAGTAACAAGCGGAGAAATAATATAGACTTTGAAACTGAAAATTATTCAGTACACCCTGAATGTTTATATACTGCATTTTAAGATGTCTTCCGTTATTGAGTCTACAATCATTGCCTGTCATATGCATGGAAATTTTTTTTGGAAGATAGCGTTCAGTATTCCCATGTATAGTGTCCGGGGCAATTATGTGATTTAAAGAATCTTTGCGAACAGTTGAGTTTCACTCTCGGTACCACTAATGGTTAATATGTATCAATAGTTGGAGACCGATTTAGTGAACAATCTTGATTTAATCACTGCCTCAAAAGAAAAATCTCTAAAATGCTATTATTATTATTATTATTATTATTATTATTATTATTATTATTATTATTATTATTATTATTATCCCTTTCTAAGCTACAACCCTAGTTGGAAAAGCAGGATGCTATAAGACCAGCTGCTCCTAGTGCGAAAAGGAAACAAGGAAAAATAAAATATTTTGAGGTCATAAAATTATAATAAACATCTCCTATATAAACTATAAAAACTTTAACAAAACAAGAGGAAGCAAAAATAAGATAGAATAGTGTTTCCAAGTGTACTCTCAAGCAAGAGAACTCTAACCAAAGACAATGGAAGACCATGGTACAGAGGCTATGGCACTACCCAAGACTAGAGAACAATGGTTTGATTTTGGAGTGTCCTTCTAGAAGAGCTGCTTACCATAGCTAGAGTCTCTTCTACCATTACCAAGAGGAAAGTGGCCACTGAACAATTGCAGTGCAGTAACCCCTTAGGTGAAGGAGAATTGTTTGGTAATCTCAGTGTTGTAAGTGTATGAGGACAGAGGAGAATATAGATAGGCCAGACTATTCAGGCAAAGGGAAAATGAACGGAACCAGAGAGAAGGATCCAATGTAGTACTGTCTGGCCAGTCAAAAGACACCGTAATTCTACCTACTACCTACTGTAAGACTTTCTGATTAGATGTATGAATATTCCTATGCAGTTACATCCCTCAAAGTGGCGTTATAGACACCTATTGTACATCCCCCGGGAGGTGCTGTTACATATGATAGCTTAAAAATCAGCTTATTTCTAAATTCAGAGTAATATTTCAGGCCTTAAATACCCAGTTTCACTCCTAACCTAAATTCTCAAGTGGTAACTAGGGAGTCATCTACACTAATCAGTGAAGGATAGTGTTCTGTAGGCATAAGCTTAGGCTAAACACATAAGTGAATTACTATATAAGCGTTGTCGATCAAGGTAAGGTTTGGGGAACACAATATGATCATGTCTAACCTTCCTTCAGGTCTAAATGTGGGGTTCAACTTTTGCAAAACTCATCACTAAACTGAATGAAGACAGTAAGAGCCATACAGTAGTATTTGGACAAACCAGTGTCCCTAATTTGTTCTGTGAGCTGAGGGTCCATAATTGCACACTAACCAAATGCTCTGACATTCCTTGTTAAAATTTTATGACAAGTGAACAAAGAATTAGATCCAAAAATCATCAATGCAAAGAGTGAAGGTACATGATATTAGCAAAGCAGCTACTTGCCTGACTTTTTTCTAGAAATCTATTTTTTTCTTGGAAAATTTCCGGCAGCAGCTCAAGGGTGCACCAAGTTGATTTTTGCGAAACATTACCTTAACCCAATCTACAGTATAGTATTTTAATTACTTTACTAAAAAATCTGGAATCCTGTATTCTAAAATGTTATTTTCATTAGTAAAATAAATTTTTGAATATACTTACCCGATAATCATGTAGCTGTCAACTCTGTTGCCGACAGAAATCTACGGTCGGGATACGCCAGCGATCGCTATACAGGTGGGGGTGAACACCACAGCGCCATCTGTGGTCAGGTACTCCAGTACTTCTTGTAAACACCACCTCAATTTTTTCCTCGGTCCACTGGTTCTCTATGGGGAGGAAGGGTGGGTCAATTAAATCATGATTATCGGGTAAGTATATTCAAAAATTTATTTTACTAATGAAAATAACATTTTTCAATATTAATCTTACCCGATAATCATGTAGCTGATTCACACCCAGGGTGGTGGGTGGAGACCAGCATACATGTTAACAAAGAAGCTAAGTATCCCGTATTTTATTTTATTAGTTATTCAAAAATAACATAAAATAAATAAGTACCTGGTAAGGAAGACGACTTGAACCATTACTCTGCCTTTATTAAGTACGTCTTTCTTACTGAGCGTAGCGGTCCTCTTAGGATGCTGAACGACTCTTAGGTGCTGAAGTATAAAGGGCTGCAACCCATACTAAAGGACCTCATCACAACCTTTAACCTCGGCGCTTCTCAAGAAAGAATTGACCACCCGCCAAATCAACAAGGATGTGGAAGGCTTCTTAGCCGACCGTACAACCCATAAAAAGTATTCAAGAGAAAGGTTAAAAAGGTTATGGGATTATGGGAATGTAGTGGCTGAGCCCCCGCCTACTACTGCATTCGTTGCTACGAATGGTCCCAGGGTGTAGCAGTTCTCGTAAAGAGACTGGACATCTTTGAGATAGAATGATGCGAACACTGACTTGCTTCTCCAATAGGTTGCATCCATAACACTCTGCAGAGAACGGTTCTGTTTGAGGGCCACTGAAGAAGCCACAGCTCTCACTTCATGTGTCCTTACCTTCAGCAAAGCAAGGTCTTCTTCCTTCAGATGAGAATGTGCTTCCCTAATCAGGAGCCTGAATAGGTAAGAAACTGAGTTCTTAGACCTTGGAAGAGAAGGCTTCTTGATAGCACACCATAAGGCTTCTGATTGTCCTCGTAAAGGTTATGACCTTTTTAGATAGTACCTAAGAGCTCTAACTGGGCAAAGTACTCTCTCCAGTTCGTCCCCCACCAAGTTGGACAGGCTTGGGATCTCGAACGACTTAGGCCAAGGACGGGAAGGAAGCTCGTTTTAGCAAAAAACCGAGCTGCAAGGAACATGTAGCCGTTTCAGATGTGAAAACTATGTTCCTGCTGAAGGCGTGGATCTCACTTACTCTTTTAGCTGTTGTCAAGCACACGAGGAAAAGAGTTTTTAATGTGAGGTCCTTAAAAGAGGCTGATTGGAGAGGTTCAAATCTTGATGACATAAGGAACCTTAGGACCACGTCTAGATTCCAGCCTGGAGTGGACAACCGACGTTCCTTTGAGGTCTTAAAAGACCTAAGGAGGTCCTGTAGATCTTTGTTGGTGGAAAGATCCAAGCCTCTGTGGCGGAAAACCGCTGCCAACATACTTCTGTAACCCTTAATCGTAGGAGCTGAAAGGGATCTTACGTTCCTTAGATGTAACAGGAAGTCAGCAATCTGGGTTACAGTGGTACTGGATGAGGAAACTGCATTGGCCTTGTACCAGCTTCGGAAGACTTCCCCTTTAGACTGATACTCTCTGAGAGTGGATGTCCTCCTTGCTCTGGCAATCGCTCTGGCTGCCTCCTTCGAAAAGCCCCTAGCTCTTGAGAGTCTTTCGAAAGTCTGAAGGCAGTCAGACGAAGAGCGTGGAGGTTTGGATGTACCTTCTTTACGTGAGGTAGACGTAGAAGGTCCACTCCTAGAGGAAGAGTCCTGGGAATGTCGACCAGCCATTGCAGTACCTCTATGAACCATTCTCTCGCGGGCCAGAGCGGAGCCAACCAACGTCAGCCGTGTCCCTTTGCGAGAGGCGAACTTCTGAAGTACCCTGTTGACAATCTTGAACGGCGGGAATGCATACAGGTCGAGATGGGACCAATCCAGCAGAAAAGCATCCACGTGAACTGCTGCTGGGTCTGGAATCGGAGAACAATACAACGGGAGCCTCTAGGTTATCGAGGTAGCGAACAGATCTATGGTTGGCTGACCCCACAGGGCCCAAAGTCTGCTGCAAACATTCTTGTGAAGGGTCCACTCTGTGGGGATGACCTGACCCTTCCGGCTAAGGCGATCTGCCATGACATTCATATCGCCCTGAATGAACCTCGTTACCAGCGTGAGCTTTTGATCTTTTAACCAGATGAGGAGGTCAGGTCCCTTGCGATCTAGAACAACTTCCACGAATGAGTCCCTCCCTGCTTGGAGATGTAAGCCAAGGCTGTGGTGTTGTCAGAGTCCACCTCCACCACCTTGTTAAGCTGGAGGGACTTGAAGTTTATCAAGGCCAGATGAACCGCCAACAGCTCCTTGCAATAGATGTGAAGTGTCCTTAGCTCCTGATTCCATGTTCCCGAGCATTCCTGTCCGTCCAAAGTCGCACCCCAGCCCGTGTCTGATGCGTCAGAGAAGAGACGGCGGTCGGGTTTCTGAACAGCCAAAGGTAGACTTCCTTGAGAAGAAAGCTGTTCTTTCACCACGTGAGAGTAGACCTCCTCTCTTCGGAAACAGGAACTGAGATCGTCTCTAGCGTCATGTCCTTTATCCAGTGAGCTGCTAGATGATACTGAAGGGGGGGAGGTGGGGTCTCCCTAACTCGATGAACAGGGCCAGCGATGAAAGTGTCCCTGTTAGACTCATCCACTACCTGACTGAGCATCGGTTCCTTCTCAGCATGCTCTGGATGCAATCTAGGGCTTAGTATATCTTTGGGGCCGACGGAAAAGCCCGAAAAGCTCGACTCTGAAGATCCATACCCAGGTAGACAATGGTCTGGGATGGGACGAGCTGGGACTCCTCAAAATTGACCAGGAGGCCCAGTTCCTTGGTCAGATCCATAGTCCATCTGAGAATCTCCAGACAGCGACGACTTGTGGGAGCTCTTAAAAGCTAGTCGTCTGACGGAGCCGGACACAAGATCATGGTACTGCTGCACAGTCTGTGAACTGTCAACCATGGGGAAGCGAGGAAGTACAGTGACAACCCGAAGCTGTCTAGACTGTCTGGGTCGTACAGACAACTCCTTATCGGGTTGCTGAGGTTGCCGCACTGCGTCACAACAAGACACTTCTGCTGGTTGTTGAACGTCTTCCCAGTGACACACTGACTCCGTAAACAAAAAAATCCTCTAACAAGGACTAAGCTTGGACTGCATGTCTTGCAACACAGCTCAAGGTCTATGGGAGCAGGTGTGGTAACAGACGGGGTTAGCGACTGAAGTGGAACCATTACCCTCCCTGGAAGCATGCTATGCTTAAATAAAAGTCCATAGGAGGCTAAGCAGCTAAAGGCTCCTCTCCAAATGACAGAGTCCTCAAGGGAAAATCAGAAGGAGGGAGAATAGCACTTTCTCATCTACAGGAACCATATCCGAGAAAAGCTAAGTTCTCTCAGTGAGGGTTTCACTGGTGCAAAAGCAGCAGACTAGAAGGCAACGTTATGAAACTGCTTGACAGTCTAGCGAGTTGGCAACAACCAAAGATGTGTGACTGAGAAGCATGCGGTAAGGTATGCAGAGCATGCTGTATGCAGAGCATGCTGTATGTAGAGCATGCTGTAAGGTAAGCAGAGCATGTTGCATGGCGTGCGGCTTATGCTGCATGGGATGAGGCTCATGCTGCATGGGATGAGGCTCATGCTGCATGGTATGAGGCTCATGCTGCATGGTATGAGACTCATGCTGCATGGGATGAGGCTCAAGCTGCAAGGGATGAGGCTTATGCCGCATGCGTTGAGGAGGATGCTGCATAGTATGAGGCTCCTGCCTCATGGGTTGAGGCGGTTGCCGCATAGCATGAGGCTCCTGCCTCATGGTTTGAGGAGGATGCCGCATAGCATGAGGCTCCTCATAAGCATGAGGCTGCCTCATGGGTAGAGGAGGATGTCGCATAGCATGAGGCTCCTGCCTCATGGGTTGAGGAGGATGCCGCATAGCATGAGGCTCCTGCCTCATGGTTTGAGGAGGATGCCGCATAGCATGAGGCTCCTGTGAGGTTCCTGCCTCAAGAGTTGCGTCTGCCTCAAGGGTTGAGGAGGTAGCTGCGCAGAGAGAGGCTCATGCTGTGAAGAATGCGGTTGCTGCATGCGTTGAGGCGGCTGCCTCATAGCATGAGGTTCCTCAAGAGTAGAGGCTCTTGCCTCAAGAGTTGAGGTTCTTGCCTCAAGAGTTGAGGTTCTTGCCTCAAGAGTGGAGGTGGCTGCCGCAAGAGTTGAGGTTGCTGCCTCAAGGATGGTGGAGGTTGCCGCAACGCAAGAGGTTGCTGCATAGCGCTGGTATCTGGCAACTCCCAATGCGGCAGCTCACGCGTGGAGGTAGGTTGAGGAACCTCAACATCATACGTCTGGCAGGGTGGACTGCGCAGAGGTGGAGTTGAGGTTGCTGCCTCGAGGATGGTGGAGGTTGTCGCACCGCAAGAGGTAGCTGCCTCGAGGATGGAGGAGGTAGTCGCAACGCATGAGGCTCCTACCTCAAGGGTAGAGGAGGTTGCTGCAAAGCATAAGGCTCCTGCCTCAAGTGTTGAGGAGGTTGCCGCGTGGCAAGAGGCTCCTGCCTCAAGGAAAGTGGAGGTTGCTGCACAGAGCTGGTATCTGGCAACTCCCAATGCGGCAGCTCACGCATGGAGGTAGCTTGAGGAACCTCAACATCATACGTCTGGCAGGCTGGACTGCGTAGAGGTGGAGGAGCGCTCGCAGGAGGAGGTGTGTTAACCTTCTCTGCCTGAAACTCCTGCATCAACACCGCAAGCTGAGACTGCATTGTCAGCAGCATAGACCACTAGAGTTTAAGAAAGACAACAACAAACGGAGCTACTGTCCGTTGAAACTGAGGGTCTAAAACAGCTGGTGCGGTAACAGACGGAGTTACTGTCTGTTGCGATACCACCTTGCCTCTCTGGGAGGTGTGCAGTTGTCGTACTGCAGCAAGTCCGAACTGACCCAGTGCTAATGGCACCACCTAGGAGTTGGACTTGCGCGGAAGGGACCGACTTGCACTTAAAAGCTGCAAGATTTGGTCCATGGTTTCTGCGAGAAACCTCTTCCGCAGACGAGGAATAAATGGGCTCTCTCGTCTTTGTGTGGGTGGGGTGATCACGTCGGCTACGTGAGTTGGTTACACCCGAAACCACGGAGGGAAACGTCTGTTCGTCGATCAAGGCCTGCTGAACCCATAAGTCCTTCGACATTACTTCTCCCCTGGGCTTGGGAGCTTGTAAGAGGTCCCAGACTAGGCGAACAACTGGCACGAACAGACGAACCCTCGAACGCAACACTGTAACACTTTGCGCTTATCACTTTATCACTTTTGATTTTCTGTTTGCACTTATTTCACTGAACTCGAAACTTTAAGTGGTTTGTACCTGAAACACGCAATTCTATCCTTCATTAAAAGTTAGTAATTGCGAAAACAGTATTACAATGTAACAGAAAAACATAATGAAAGATAAATAATTCAGTGGCTGGAAAAGAGACTAAACACTAGATCAAATAAACTACGTTTAAAATCTCTCACCGCATAAAGTCTGAGAACAAGAATAAAACTCTAGAAACGTTTACCTTCTTCCCCTAAAGAGACTAGGGAGAAGAGCAAAAACGATAACAACGTTACCCGCTTGAACGAAACGTTTATCCTCCTCTCTCTCCCTCCGTCTCTATCTCTCTCTCTCTCTCTCTTGACTTAGCACCTGAGAGAAGAGCCCAATTATATATATCGTTAAAACATATTATTGTTAAAGGAAAAAAACTGAAAGGTTTCCCAAATAAAAAGTTCCTTTATTAGAATTAAAACCATTTAAACTAAGAAAGAATGAACAAAACGCTAGAATCGGTTTACTCTTACTGCAACGTGACACCGTGATAGACTCTCTCTCTATCGTAACGATAGAGCGCAAGTTGAACGTTCTGAACGTCAACAACTGCAGAGACAAAACAAAACGTTAGTTCAACTTTGAAAACAGTACAAGACTATCAAAGAAATTCTTTCAAAAACATTAAAATAGCATAATACAGTGATACCTCGGTAGTCGAACGACTCTATACTCGAACAATTCGGAGTTCGACCAAAATTTTCGAGAAATTTTTGCTGCGGTGCTCGACCAAAAATTCGGTACTCGACCAGCCGAACACGTGACGACCGCATGGGCTTTGTGATGATCGCGCCATCTCGGCCACTCTCGCTTGTTCGGGAAGCATCAGTTCTCTCGAGAGCGTCACTCAGACAACGCGCGATCAGCATTCGTTGTGATTTAGTGATTTTCAGTGCTTTTAATTGCTTTTTTAGCTTTCATAATGAGTCCCAAGAAAGTAATGGGTGTTAAGGGGAAGGAGAAGAGGAAAACAGTGCGAACAACGATCGAGTTGAAGAAGGAAATTATAGCGAAATATGAGAATGGTGTACGAGTGTCCGATTTAGCGGTAGAATACGGAATGGCGAAGTCGACCATTTCTACGTTTTTAAAGCATAAAGAAATGATTAAGAAGGCGAATGTTGCAACGGGAGTTACGGCGGTAACTAAGCAAAGGCCACAAGTGATTGAGGAGATGGAAAAGTTGCTTTTAATATTTATTAAAGAAAAACAGTTGGCCGGGGAAAGTGTTAGTGAAGCGTTCATTTGTGAAAAAGCGTTGCATATCTATGAAGAATTAGTGAAGAAAAGTCCGAGTACCAGTGAAAGTGATTCATTTACATTTAAAGCGAGCAGGGGTTGGTTTGAAAAGTTTCGTAATAGAACAGGTATTCGTAATAGAACAGGTATTCATCATTTTCGAAGAATACTGCAGAGGAGGAAGAAACAATTAACAATAGACCAGTTTTTCACAAAAGAAAAGAAAGCTGCTACATCAAAGCCTGTTTCTCCTCCAAAGAAGAGACAAAGAAGAGAAGAAACCCCTGAAATAGATCTGCCCACCCTTTCATTGGAGAGAGAAACAACTCCTGAAGGAGAACTACCCCGCCACATCATGGAAGGGGACTCTCCTTCCAAGCAGTAACCTCCCCCTTCCATCCTCTCCACATCCATCCCTGTATGCCATCGAACCGCTGCTCAAAGGTATGTTCACTACAGTACAGAAAATGGTTTAAAATTGTTTTATTTTAGTACAGTAAATGGTTTAAAATTGTTTTATAGGATTTTCTGACCAATTTCATACACATTTAGATAATTATTGTTGTTTAGGTACACGTTTTATTAATATTTTGGGCCTGTTCGAGTGCTTGGGAACGGAATAGAATATATACCATTATTTCTTATGGGGAAAAAAAATTCGGTACTCGAACAAATCGGAGGTCGAACACGGATCTCGAACGGATTATGGTCGAGTACCGAGGTATCACTGTATGTTAACAGGTAAAAACGAAATGACGGGCTCAATGTTAATTAACTTCGGTTCCAAGAAAAGACCGCCTACTATTAGGAAAGGTCGAATATAAACAAATATAAAAATTAATTTTAATAAGTTTATAATAAAAGGAAGTTAATCAAAGAGGCCTATAAAAGGCGGAGAGATATAAAATAAATCTATAACTTTGTTAAGCAAAATTAAGAGAGTCTATACTCTCTTCGACACCAACACTTCCGTCTAAGGGAAGGGTCGGCCATTTAAAAGTGAAAGAGAGTTCATACTCTCTTCGTACCAAAATTAAATCAAAAATTAAATCAAATTAATTCCAAAAACTTGCTAAGCTAATGATATAGCTTCCTGAATAGCGAAGGCTAAACTCTAGAGCAAATACATCACCAAATCGTGAGCAATAACTCCAGAATCAACAGCGTATCCATGTAGGTCTAGCCGGAGGCACGACAGAGGAAAAATTGAGGTGGTGTTTACAAGAAGTACTGGAGTACCTGACCACAGATGGCGCTGTGGTGTTCACCCCCACCTGTATAGCGATCGCTGGCGTATCCCGACCGTAGATTTCTGTCGGCAACAGAGTTGACAGCTACATGATTGTCGGGTAAGATTAATATTGAAAATTATAGTTTAAATGGTTTATCAAAGTAAACTAGACAAGTAATCTAGACCAGGTTTGTAACTTTAACCTCATTGCATTACTTTTATTGAGATTTATCCCTCTCTTTTCTTCAATTGTGCCCTGCCACCAAAGTGTAGGGGAGTCAGCAATATAAACATCAGGTTAAATTCAAAGAAATATTTAGAATTTTAATACTGTATGATAATAAAATTACTTATTTCTAGTCTCTCCAGATGTTCATATCTATGCCCACCCTCCTATCCACCGACTCATTAGTAACAAGCGGAGAAATAATATAGACTTTGAAACTGAAAATTATTCAGTACTTCCTAATGTGACAAACTGGGCTTTCTACCACTTACTTCTAGAGGACTCTACTTCTACGTTAAGGGAATATACAGGTTAATGTGAAAGAGAATTGGAAAACTTTAAAATTTCTAAAATTTCATGGGTGTGTGTTGATAAACCAAGCTTCTGGAGAAGCAATATGAACATCAGGTGAGTATAGAAATAAGAAATTTTATTAGACTTCTAATATTCAAAGAATTATCAAAATCATAATGCTTACCCCAAGCATTTGATAAATAAATCCTTTGCCTTCTTCCCCAATAATATGTTTTGCAGGGACACGAACTTCGTCAAAGAAAATTTGACCCGTATCAGAGCTCCGCATACCTAGTTTATCAATTAGTTTTGTTAGATGAACACCTGAAAATGAAAATCTTGAGGATTATAAATTCTCATGTACTGTCTCCATATCAAATCCCAGTACAAAAATTTGTTACTATATTTAACAATGTATAGTTTCTTTCTAATATTCTTTCCTTAAAATCTCTGTGATATGCTGCATATGCAACAAAATCTAATTACGCCATGATCAATACGAATTTCAATTACATGGCTTATCTTTATAACTCTACTTTAAGGTTTTACTAGTTTCAAGTGTACATATACTGCACAACCTGCCTTCATACCAATTGTATAAATGTTGAAAACAGTCAACAATTCAATATTATATCATGTATGTTTTTAAAAATGCTTATGCAGTTAAAACCTCTAACCTGGTAAATTCATGGGAACCATAACAAGAGACTTATTCTTATGAGGATGTCCCTGACTTGTGTTACAGAGTAAACACATCCAGTCGGCAGACCAAGAATTTGTAATCCAGAGTTTCTGGCCGTTGATGATCAGGTCATCTCCTTGGCGGCGTGCAGTGGTCATAAGGCCAGCAACATCAGACCCTGCATTAGGCTCACTGATCCCCAAGCAACCAACTACATCTCCAGTAATACTTGGAACCAAGAACTCTCTTTTTAGGTAGTCGCTTCCAAAGCTGAAACATATCAAGTTACGTGAAGTTCTTTTATAAATAAAACCGAGGGAATTTGGATATCTAAACAACACTACTTTGACATCTAACCCTTTTACCCCCAGGCTCTTTGGAAATTTCCAACCCTTAACCCCCAAGGAGTTATTTTTCCCCCAGAACATTTTGCAGTATATATTTTCTAAATTGCTCTAACAGCCTTAATTTTCGTCATAGAGAGGTCAGGTTGGTCTCATTCTCTTGGAAAATGCCTGAATTTTCTCAAAAAATTATCAAAAATATGAAAAAAAAATTTTTTTATAGCATTTTTTTGCAAGGACGTACCGGTACGTCCATGGGGGTAAAGGGATGAGTTTTGTGAAACGTACCAGTACGTCCTTTGGGGGTAAAAGGGTTAACTTATCATTTGAGAACTGCTGATGTCCAACTCATACACCTATGCCAACAAGATATACTGTAATAATAGCCTTATTGTTAGCTTGTTTGGTTATATGATACTGAAGAACAGTTCTTCTTATGCCCAGTATTATACAGTATTCTGGTTTTCAAACTATTGAAAAAGCACAAATACCTTAAGAATGTACAGTAGATTTTTCCCAGAACAACATCACAAATTTTTAAGTAATTTGTATTTTTCCTAACATACTTACCTAGAACTACCTTCTTAGGAGTTACTGGTTAACTCTACCTAACCGACCAGCTTTTTGTATAGTTTATCTCCCTCTTCCCGTTTTCTACGGGGTCAACCTCTGGCAGTGTGGTACATGCCCCAAGGCGACCCCGGGGTCAGGCAGCGTGCTAGCTCAGGTCGAAAGGCCAGTAAGTTTCTGGTCGCGACGCGATAAACATCTCGCCGCGCTCTCTCTTACCTTGTGCGACCCACGTGTCGTGCTTACCGCGTGTTACCCACGTGTTTTCATTTTCACTTTCCCGTTCATCCTTGTGTCTCTTGGTGTGTTAGCTTTGTGTTATGTAGCATCCTCGTCGTTGCCCTGGGCCTGTGGCTGGGAAGTCTTGTGGGGCTTTCCTCTCCAAGCCTGAGGTTGATCCTCACTCCCTGTGCTTCACGTGTAGGGGGAAAGCGTGTTCCCCTACCTCTACGTGCCCGGAGTGTGCTGATTGGACTGAGATCCAGTGGGTGCGCTTCGGGACGAAGAAGAAGAAGGCAGCTAAGAAGATGCCTAAAGATTCCAGCATTTCTTCGCCTGCAGGTTCGCCAGACGAATCGGCAGACCGTAGCGCCCGCCCTTCTTCCCCTACCCAGCGTAGGGGACGAGGTAAGTCCGTTGCGGGGAAGAGGCCCATTGCCCTTCCCCAAGTCTGATTTTCCTGTGGGGGATGTGTCCAGTGTGGGGCAGGCATGTGTGGGGCCTGAGTGGAGTGCAGAAGTGTGGGTAGGAGGCGAGGGCCTGGTGCCCGCAGGTCCCGTCGCCTCGGAAGATCCTATGTGGGGTAGGCCGAGTGCCGATACTTCCCCTGCCTCGTGGCGTGTTTCGTGTGCTTCAACCGCCGGGGGAGACACAGAGAAAGGTAGTTCGTCGTCTTCGGACCCCGCCACGTGGGTGAAACCTAGGACTCCCTTCAGGTCTCCCGTTAGAGAGGAGGTAGATCAATGGCTCTGTAAAGGGCTCGTGGGGAAGCCTCCGGCTCCCTCGGCTACGCTACCCCCCGTGTTTCTGCAACCGCCCGCACCTAAGAAACGACGTGATTTTCCCCCAACGGTCTTGGACGTGTCGGCCGGTCAGAGAGCTCCGTCCTCATCCTCGTCGTCGTCATCGGACTCTTCGTCTTCTTCGTCATCAGAGGACAAAGACAGGAACCTTAACAAAAGGAAGAGGGAGAAATCCCGCAAGAAGAAAAAGTCTCGTTCTCGCTCGAGGCATGGTATGATCTCCAATGACCAGGCAGCGTATGACAGGCAAACATCATTACCAGAACATGATGAGGAGTGGTAAAGAACAGCTTTGGAGTCAGAAGCGAGAAAATCATGAGCAAACTATCTTACAGCTGTGTTGAAAGCTCAAGACAAGAAACTACAGCCCTGGCAGGTACCTTTTCCTTAAGTAACAATTTTTCTGCATGACACCCCGCGGTTAGTTTTTTTTAGTTCTGTCTCTCAAATGTTATGCTTTTAGATGGCTTTAACTTCTACTAAAGATCACAAACTATGTTGGAGTCTATTCTCATGAACTTTTTCTAGTCTGATTCATAACCATCTTGCCGTTCATGTAAAATAGTCTCATGCTTTCCTCTTGCAGTTCTTATAAGTAACCACTTCTTATAGGATTCTTTTTTTACACACATTTCCTTGTTTTAGCTAAGTGTAACAATTCTAATCTTGCATAGTGAAGTTTTCTTTATTTTCATTTTAATATTGTTAACCGCTATGTAAATGATAACTTGCTGCACTGGACTGAAAACTTCCAAATAATTTCAGAGCCCTAAGTAAGACAGAGTTTGGAACCTGTGTGTAGACAGGATTAAAACTTTTTCTGCCAATCTCTACCTAGTGAAAGCGTAAAGAGACCATGATGTTAACAGTAGCTCTAGTAACACTATTTGTTGCCAGAGTCATGCCTTCAGTTTTTATGCTTCTGACATCACTGCTGCTCATTCCTGCAACCCATTATTGTCTGGTAATGAGTTTGCCTGTCAGGCACTGCCTTATTGTATGGACACACCCTAACACAAGGTACTGTGCACACCATGCCACTGACTTATTTCCCTTTGAAAAGCCACTAAGGGGATCATCTGCTTTGAAAACCATTGAAATCTTACTTGACCATCATGAATATTTACATATTTAAGAGAATTTTCATAATAACCCAGGACTCTCCACAAAATTGGCCGGTGCACACTACCAAAAGGGTTTTTCATAATCCATAGTCATCAAAAGAGGATTTCTATATTCTACACAATGCTATATAACATCCTGAAATGAAAATTTTGTTGGTACAACAACCTTTACTAAATACTGCTTGTTCATCTCTCAGCTTTTCACCAATCTTTCTCTCTAGTCTCTTTAGAATATGCATACTACTGTATATATATTCACGACAACTGACATAGATGTGTGATGCCTCTATAATTATTGCAATCAATTGTCTTTTTCTTTTTTGGCCAACAATCCTAGCTCCCATTCATAAGGTTTAGCCTCTTCAGGCCACATTTTACAAAATAATCTTGTGAGTATTTTGGGGATCACTTAATTTTCGGTCAATATCATCTCGGCAGTGTTCCCATCATATCCAGGGGCTTTCCATCTCCTAATGCTAGCTTCGACTTCAGGTATGACCTCACTAAAGTTTTCCATCCAACGTTGCCTTTCTTAATTTTCTGTTGTTATAACAGATTCATCTCTCTTTTTGATGGGTATATTCTTCTTCTTTGCCTGCATAGAAATTTCATTAATAATTCTATGAGCAATTCTTACACCATAACCACTCCCTGAATTCATAGATTTGTCAGCCTTATCTCTGCTTTTATGTCTAAATATACTCTCCAGTCATTCCTGGCTTTCCTTTTGACCTCACTATCAATACTGGAATACTTAGCAGGCTCTACCCTGTAATTTTCATTATTTCCTCAACTGCTTTCAACAATCAATTTCTGTCTTTGTCTCCTTTTTTATAGTATTCCAAGTATCATTTGATATCCATGGCTTTCTCCTTGTAGTTGGATGTCGCAAAACTGACTTCATACTTCACTAATTGTCTGCTATTTGTCTCTTAAAGCCTCTAAGACTGCAAACTGATTCCTACATTCAATTGTTAATGTTTCTCTGTGCTGATCTAGAAGCTTAGTTGTATCAAAAGGTATTCTATCTGCATTTCTGCTGGGTGCTTTCAGTTTTAATTTCAATGTGGTAATGAGGAACCAGTGATCACTACCAATATCTGCACCTCTATAGCTTCTTACATTTCTCTCTTTATTGATAGCTATGGGATCTATTTGATTTTTGTAATTGCCACATGGTGAAGTCCATGTACATTTGTGGATGTCCTTGTGCTGGAAGAGTAACTCCAATGGCAAGATTGTTTGTTGAACAAAAACTTATGAAAAGTGCTCCATATACATTTGCAACTTTGCCAAGACCCTCAACACCCATCGCATTCTCTATACCTCGATTATTCCATTCTACTTAAGCATTGACATCTCTAGTCCCAACTATCATATCTCTCTCTGGGATTTCAACTACTGTATTACACTGCAGTTCTTCATAGTATTTCTCTTACCTTTCTTCAGGGGAATCATTTGTTGGTGCATAGCAAACTATAATACTTATATAGCATTGCTTTGATTTAAACCGTGCAAATAACAATTTATTTACAGCTCTCCACTCAGTTAATGCTTTTTCTACTCTTGGTGTTATCAACATTCCTACCCCTTCTCTTCAAACTCCATCTGTTCTTCCTGCATAGATATATATATATTGCCTTGGTCTAATATTTCATTACCAATCCCTTTAAATGTGTTTCATTTAGGGCTAATAAATCCAAATTATATTTATAAATTCATACTCCACTTGCTGTAACTTTCCAGTCCGATTTTTGGGTCCAACATTCCAATTATCAATTTTTAATCTTGCTATAGTATTTATACCGGGAGAATCTTAAAACCCTGCTACGCCCAGGACTAGGGGTCATTCTGTCACCTTCTCTTTCCATTGACTGACTAAATGCATAGAGGATTCATTGGCTAGAGTCATCAAAGGATAGCTAGTTCCTTGTGATGTGCAGTACCTATCTAACGAAGGCAAGTGACCCCTGGCAGTCCATATTAATTCCAGTAAGATCATCAGCCAGGGATCAGGAGTAGAAGCAGAAGAGATAACTTGTCTATCACCTTAAATCCAATCATACATCACCCTGCTGCCAGTAACTTCATCGAGATTAAAAGAGGCATTTCCTCCACACCCAAAGTTCTCGTTACTCCACCAGATTGCTCATCCACTTATATAACTACTGGAAAATATGGATTGCAAAGATATACCGCCTAGATATTAATCTGTAATTTTGAAAGTAATGAAGAAAATCTTACCAGAGACTCGAGCAATTCATCACACCTTCAAAAAGAGTTTTGATATTTTTTTTTTAATACTTTCTGGCTGATGTTTAAACAATCTTACCTAAGTTGCCATGTCTGTTACAATGGATAAGTCCTATGAAAGTTCTTAGGCTTACAGTTGAGTCTCCTAGCCCAGAAACAAATTAATGGATGGTGTCCAGTGTCCATGTAGCTTTGATTTATTTGCCCAGCTCTCAGGGGCAATTCACAGCATTTTTATGCAGTGCAGCTAGAGTGTGGTCGACATCCTAGAATCAGGCAGTCTGCGTGCTACGTCCGGCTGCAGTCCGCAACCCACTACAACGAAACTTACCGGTTGCAAAGGAATACGGACAGTTTGAAATTTTCAGGCCACGAAAGTACATATTGCAAATACGTAATTTTTTATCTAATAGGCTATACGGTTCTTGTATCGAGAATGACTAAATCTGCGAAGAGAGAACCTGCGAATAACGAAAGCAGAATGTAGCATGCTTATGCATACTGTAGTACAGTACCACTAATTGGCAAGCGAACAAGTGAGGTGTCGAACAATTGAGATGTTCATGTAAGAATGTGCAACTGCTATCATAGGAGGTGGCACTCTCTTAGAAGCACCAAGAATGTAATAGCATCCTGCAGCATATTAGCTCCCTAATGGGCGAACGCAAAGTAGCATGTAATCTTGCCATCTCTTTCTGCATCCTTTGTGAAGGATTGGGCAATATAGTTGCTCCCACAGGGAGAGAAACATTAGGAATCACTTTTATGTAACTCCTATCGATAGGTCTTAAAGGACTAATCGTCAAAAAAAGAAAAGGGGGAAAAGAAGTGGTAGCCTTTTTTCCTGACCGACAGTGCGCTCTAAGATCAATGAATGCAACGATCCACTCTTGGAACTAGGAAATAAAAGTGAGGCAGAGGTGAAGGAATAACCAAGTTCTCCATCTATCGACGGTGAGCAATGGCGGTTCATTGAAAGTTACGATGAAATCATTATCACTACTACATATCAACAAGGGAATAAACAGCAACAGGAAGATGTTAACAGGAACAAAAAGTGTTTACTGTACCTGTATCAGCAGATTACACAGAAACTGTCAGTCAGCTACAGTTATCAATAAAATTATAAAACCTTTTGCCTTCCTTAAATTCCCTTACATACAAAAATCTGCTAACCATACACTAGAATGAAATGCTTATCATACACCAGAAGAAAAAAGTTGAAACGGCCAGTTGATGGCACTTGGTATACGCCTAAACTCTAGCAGCTAAAAACAAAGTGGATACTCTTGTGCACTTCCCCACTACCTGTCATTAACTACCAACACCTTGTTACAGATTTTAATAGATGAATTGCCAGCCAAGCTGAAAGTATATCCTATTAGAGACAAGGTTTTGTATTGCATTGGAACAAACCATATCACATCAAACTTGCCTTTACCAGAAACAGTGGGATTCACACCTTTTAAGCAACTTGATCTTAATGAAAACCATGTCAAAATAAAAAATATTTCATATTTATGCTAAAAATAATAAAATTAGGAATACCTAGCAAGAGCTGGTGTTGCAACATCTGTCTGCACCCCAACTCCCATTACAACTCCTAAAGCCTTGGCATATCCCATTGCTTCTGAAAATGCAGTTTGATACTTGTAGTCTAATCCAAGGCCTCCATATTCTGTAAATAATTTAAATAAAACATATTGTACTGTATAGTTCACACAGTCTTGTCAAACTTTCTACTATTTTGTATATACTGTAGTTGAAATGTAATGTGTTTAGCTAACAAGTCTTACATAACCACACCATACTTGCTAGTCTGTACATGAATGCATATTCTTGAACAAAATAAAGAACCCTTTCCCCCGAAGGAGATATATGTTTGAAATCTTATACCTGTAAGAAATTGGCATAAATTTGCACACCATATTTACATTATTTCTATAAAGTATTTAAATTTTATACATAGTGTGCTCAAAGACGCTTCTAGTTCAAGGATACTGTATATCAAAAATTACACAAACATTGTAATTATCTTTTACTGTAGTAGTATAATTGTACAGGAGTTGTTAGTAGGCAAATTCATTGAATTGAAAAGTACCATATGAGACTGTAAATCTATGTACTGTACTGTACAGTGAGTATTCTTATATGGTGATTAGGTGTTGGACAAAAGTTTACCCATATACAGTAAAAAGACCTGCATCTGAATATAATTGTATGCACGTATTGGTAGTAAAAGACAATTCATTATAATAAAGAAAATAGCTTCTGCTAAAAATGTTATTTTTATTAATAAAATAAATTTTTGAATATACTTACCCGATAATCATGTAGCTGTCAACTCCGTTGCCCGACAGAATTCTATGGAGGGATACGCCAGCTATCACAATACTAGAAGGGGGTGTATTTACCAGCGCCACCTGTGGCCAGGTACTCAAGTACTTCTTGTTGACACCTCCTCAATTATTCCTCGGTCCACTGGTTCTCTATGGGGAGGAAGGGAGGGTCGATTAAATCATGATTATCGGGTAAGTATATTCAAAAATTTATTTTATTAATAAAAATAACATTTTTCAATATTAAACTTACCCGATAATCATGTAGCTGATTCACACCCAGGGGGGTGGGTGAAAACCAGTGTACAAGATTAAAGGATAGCTAAGTATCCCATATTTCATATAATCAGTTATCCACAATAACAATGAAATAATAAGTACCTGGTAAGGAAGACGACTTGAACCGTTACTCTGCCTTTAATAAGATCGTCTTCCTTACTGAGCGCAGCGTTCCTCTTGGGAGGCTGAATCAACTCAAAGGTGCTAAAGTATACAGGGCTGCAACCCATACTAAAGGACCTCATCACAACCTTTAACCTTGGCGCTTCTCAAGAAAGAATTGACCACCCGCCAAATCAACAAGGATGTGGAAGGCTTCTTAGCCGACCGTACAACCCATAAAAAGTATTCAAGAGAAAGGTTAAAAAGTTATGGGATTATGGGAATGTAGTGGCTGAGCCCTCGCCTACTACTGCATTCGTTGCTACGAATGGACCCAGGGTGTAGCAGTACTCGTAAAGAGACTGGACATCTTTGAGATAGAATGATGCGAACACTGACTTGTTTCTCCAATAGGTTGCATCCATAACACTCTGCAGAGAACGGTTCTGTTTGAAGGCCACTGAAGTAGCCACAGCTCTCACTTCATGTGTCCTTACCTTCAGCAAAGCAAGGTCTTCTTCCTTCAGATGAGAATTTGCTTCTCTAATCAGAAGCCTGATGTAGTAAGAAACTGAGTTCTTAGACATTGGTAGAGAAGGCTTCTTGATAGCACACCATAAGGCTTCTGATTGTCCTCGTAATGGTTTTGACCTTCTTAGATAGTACTTAAGAGCTCTAACTGGGCAAAGTACTCTCTCCAGTTCGTTCCCCACCATGTTGGACAGGCTTGGGATCTCGAACGACTTAGGCCAAGGACGGGAAGGAAGCTCGTTTTTAGCCAAAAAACCGAGCTGCAAGGAACATGTAGCCGTTTCAGATGTGAAACCTATGTTCCTGCTGAAGGCGTGGATCTCACTTACTCTTTTACCTGTTGCTAAGCACACGAGGAAAAGAGTTTTTAATGTGAGGTCCTTAAAAGAGGCTGATTGGAGCGGTTCAAATCCTGATGACATTAGGAACCTTAGGACCACGTCTAGATTCCAGCCTGGAGTGGACAACCGACGTTCCTTTGAGGTCTCAAAAGACCTAAGGAGGTCCTGTAGATCTTTGTTGGAGGAAAGATCCAAGCCTCTGTGGCGGAAAACCGCTGCCAACAAACTTCTGTAACCCTTGATCGTAGGAGCTGATAGGGATCTTACGTTCCTTAGATGTAACAGGAAGTCAGCAATCTGGGTTACATTGGTACTGGTTGAGGAAAACTGCATTGGCCTTGCACCAGCTTCGGAAGACTTCCCATTAAGACTGATAGACTCTGAGAGTGGATGTCGTCCTTGCTCTGGCAATCGCTCTGGCTGCCTCCTTCGAAAAGCCCCTAGCTCTTGAGAGTCTTTCGATAGTCTGAAGGCAGTCAGACGAAGAGCGTGGAGGTTGGGTGTACCTTCTTTACGTGAGGTTGACGCAGAAGGTCCACTCTAGGAGGAAGAGTCCTGGGAACGTCGACCAGCCATTGCAGTACCTCAGTGAACCATTCTCTCGCGGGCCAGAGGGGAGCAACCAACGTCAGCCGTGTCCCTTTGTGAGAGGCGAACTTCTGAAGTACCCTGTTGACAATCTTGAACGGCGGGAATGCATACAGGTTGAGATGGGACCAATCCAGCAGAAAGGCATCCACGCGAACTGCTGCTGGGTCTGGAATCGGAGAACAATACAAGAGGAGCCTCTTGGTCATCGAGGTAGCGAATAGATCTATGGTTGGCTGACCCCACAGGGCCCAAAGTCTGCTGCAAACATTCTTGTGAAGGGTCCACTCTGTGGGGAAGACCTGACCCTTCCGGCTGAGGCGATCTGCCATGACATTCATATCGCCCTGAATGAGCCTCGTTACCAGCGTGAGCTTTCGATCTTTTGACCAAATGAGGAGGTCCCTTGCGATCTCGAACAACTTCCTCGAATGAGTCCCTCCCTGCTTGGAGATGTAAGCCAAGGCTGTGGTGTAGTCGGAGTTCACCTCCACCACCTTGTTAAGCTGGAGGGACTTGAAGTTTATCAAGGCCAAATGAACTGCCAACAACTCCTTGCAATAGATGTGAAGTGTCCTTTGCTCCTGATTCCATGTTCCCGAGCATTCCTGTTCGTCCAGTGTCGCACCCCAGCCCGTGTCCGATGCGTCCGAGAAGAGACGGTGGTCGGAGGTCTGAACAGCCAAAGGTAGACCTTCCTTGAGAAGAATGCTGTTCTTCCACCACGTTAGAGTAGACCTCATCTCTTCGGAAACAGGAACTGAGCCCGTCTCTAGCGTCATGTCCTTTATCCAGTGAGCAGCTAGATGATACTGAAGGGGGCGGAGGTGGAGTCTCCTTAACTCGATGAACAGGGCCAGCGATGAAAGTGTCCCTGTTAGACTCATCCACTGCCTGACTAAGCATCGGTTCCTTCTCAGCATGCTCTGGATGCATTCTAGGGCTTGGAAGATCCTTGGGGCCGACGGACAAGTCCGAAAAGCTCGACTCTGAAGATCCATACCCAAGGAGACAATGGTCTGGGATGGAACGAGCTGAGACTCCTCAAAATTGACCAGGAGGCCCAGTTCCTTGGTCAGATCCAGGTCCATTTGAAAATCTCCAGATAGCGACGACTTGAGGGAGCTCTTAAAAGCCAGTCTTCTGACGGAGCCGGACACAAGATCATGATACTGCTGCACAGTCTGTAAACTGTCAATCATGGGCAAGCGAGGAAGTACAGTGACAACCCGAATCTGTCTAGACTGTCTGGGTCGTACAGACAACTCCTTAACGGGTTGCTGAGGTTGCCGCACTGCGTCACAACAAGTCCCTTCTGTTGGTTGTTGAACGTCTTCCCCGTGACACATTGACTCCGTAAACAAAAAATCCTCTAACAAGGACTAAGCTTGGACTGCATGTCATGCAACACAGCTCAAGGTCTATGGGAGCAGGTGTGGTAACAGACGGGATTAGCGGCTGAAGTGTAACCATTACCTTCCCTGTAAGCATGTTATGCTTAAATAAAAGTCCATAAGAGGTTATGCAGCTAAAGGCTCCCTCCAAATGACAGAGTCCTCAAGGGAATATCAGAAGGAGGGAGAAAAGAACTTTCTCATCTACAGGGACCTTATCCTAGAAAAGCTAAGTTCTCTGAGTGAGAGTTCACTGGTGCAAAGCAGCAGACTAGAAGGCAACGTTATGAAACTGCTTGACAGTCTAGTGAGTTGGCAACAACCCAAGATGTGTTGAGAAGCATGCGGTAAGGTATGCAGAGCATGATGTATGCAGAGTATGCTGTATGCAGAGCATGCTGTATGTAGAGCATGTTGAATGCAGAGCATGCTGAAAGCAGAGCATGCTGTATGCAGAGCATGTTGTATGCAGAGCATGCTGAATGCAGAGCATGCTGAATGCTGAGCATGAAGTAAGCAGAGCCTGCTGTAAGCAGAGCCTGCTGAAAGGAAAGCAGAGCGTGTGCATGGCGTTTAACATTTCTCAGAAATTCCATGACCAGTGCTAGAGTGCTTTATGCATGCTTGCATGGAGTTTAAACCATGGTATGCTGAACAGCAGAGTCAGAACGAGCTGGAACAACAATAGTGTGGTTTCCTCTTCAAGACTCCGATGAGGGAACACCTGAGGCTCAGTCTGCCAAGGCTGAATAAAAGACAAGCAGAAGGAAGGCGCATGGGTGGAGGAGGCTGACTCCTAGCATGAGTGGTTGAACCCAAGGGTTGCGCTTGCTGAGCGGTTGGCGGAAGCGGAGTAGCAAGTTCCAGTTCCTGTGGTGTGAGCGGAGCGCGATGAGGAAGAGGCTGCGCAGAACAAGGTAAATGTCTCGCAAGCTGAGGCTCCTGAGGCGCAAGGCTAAGGTGTTGTGGTGCTTGCCTTATGGAGGGTTGAGCTCGCTGCAGCAAGAGCTGAGGAAACTGACTCATGGACGGGAGAGGTTGTTGTACCTCAACCGAGTGTTGCATCACTGGTGGAGCAGCAAGTGGAGGCGGAGGAAGAGAGGTATAATCCTCCTGATCCCAATGTAAAGGTTGCCTTAAGAAAGGCGGAGGCTGAACACCACAGGGAACAGCAAACTCAGCACGTGTCTCAACATCGTACGCCTGGCAGGTGGAACTGCTGGCAGGTGGTACTGCGATCAGGCGGAGCGAGTGTAGGTGGAGGGAGTGTAGGCGGAGGCGGAGGAGCAACACTCTCAGCCCGACACTCACGCATCAAGTCCGAAAGCTGTGCTTGCATGGACTGTAGTAGAGTCCACAACATCATACGCCTGGCAGATGGTACTGTGATCAGGCGGAGCGAGTGTAGGAGGAGGGAGTGTAGGCGGAGGCGGAGGAGCAACACTCTCAGCCCGACACTCACTCATCAAGTCCGAAAGCTGTGCTTGCATGGACTGTAGTAGAGTCCACAACATCGTACGCCTGGCAGATGGTACTGTGATCAGGCGGAGCGAGTGTAGGAGGAGGGAGTGTAGGCGGAGGCGGAGGAGCAACACTCTCAGCCCGACACTCACTCATCAAGTCCGAAAGCTGTGCTTGCATGGACTGTAGTAGAGTTCACAACATCGTACGCCTGGCAGATGGTGCTGCGACCAGGCGGAGCAGGTGCAGGCTGGGCGAGCACAGGCGGAGCAGGTGCAGGCTGGGCGAGCACAGGCGGAGCAGGTGCAGGCTGGGCGAGCACAGGCGGAGCAGGTGCAGGCTGGGCTAGCACAGGCGGAGCGAGAACAGGTGGAGGGAGTGTAGGCGGAGGAGGAGGTGCAACACTCTCAGCCCGACACTCACGCATCAAGACCGAAAGTTGTGACTGTATGGATGCACTCGGGTTGTGAACTTTAACTTCGTACGTCTGGCATAGGTCTGGACTTAACGTTTAAGAAGTCTTGAGACCTGAGACCAGCGTTACTCTGCCTTTATTTTCTCCCCTAATCTCTTCTGCAGACGAGCAAAATAAGGGCTCAATCGTCTGCGGGTGGGAGTGACGGTCTCGGTAAGACACGCCCACAACCACCGAGAATACTTCTGTGCGCCGATCAAGGCCTGCTGAACCCTTATGCCCTTCGACATTGCTTCTCCCCTGGGCTTGGGAGCTTGCAAGAGGTCCCGGACTGGGAGGACGACTGGCGCGCACAAAAGTACCCTCACGCACTAATCACTTATCACTTTGATTTCTGTTTGCACTTATTTCACTGAACTCGAAACTTTAAGTGGTTTGTACCTGAAATACGCAATTCTATCCTTTCTCAAAGTTAGTAATTGCGACAACAGAATTACAATGTAACAGAAAAATCTAATGAAAGATAATTCAGTGGTTGGAAAGAGACTAAACACTAGATCACTCTAGAAACGTTTAGTTTCTTCCCCTAAAGAGACTAGGGAGAAGAGCAAAAAACGATAACGACGTTACTCGTACGCCTGGCAGGCTTGAATGAAACGTTTATCCTCTTTCTCCCTCCGTCTCTATCTCTCTCTCTCTCTCTCTCTCTTGACTTAGAACCTGAGAGAAGAGCCCAATCATATATATCGTTAAAACATATTATTGTTAAAGGAAAAAACTGAAAAGTTCCTTTATTAGGATCAAAACCATTAAGTTAAGAAAGAATGAACAAAACGCTAGACACGGTTACTCTTACTGCAACGTGAAACCGTGAACATTCTTTCTCTATCGTAACGATAGAGTGCAAGTTGAACGTTCTGAACGTCAACAACTGCAGAGACAAAACAAAACGTTAGTTCAACTTTGAAAACAGTACGAGACTATCAAAGAAATTCTTTCAAAAACATTAAAAAAGCATAATATGTTAACAGGTAAAACCGAAATGACGGGCTCAAAGTTAATTAACTTCGGTAAAAGACCGCCTACTATTAGGAAGGTCGAATATAAACAAATATAAAAATTAATTTTAATGAGTTTATAATAAAAGGAAGTTAATCGAAGAGGCCTATAAGAGGCGGAGAGATATAAAATAAATCTATAACTTTTGTTAAGCAAAATTAAGAAAGAGAGTCTATACTCTCTTAGACACCAACACTTCCGTCTAAGGGAAGGGTCGGCCATTGAAAGGTGAACGAGAGTTCATACTCTCTCGTCACCAAAATTAATCAAATTAATTCCAAAAGCTAACTAAGCTAATATAGAAGTTTCCAGTAAAGCGACAGCCGAAATCAAAGAGAAATACTTCACCAAAGTCGTGAAAATACTCCAAGAACATAAGCGTATCCCAGAACGTCTTGCCGGAAGCACGACAGAGGAATAATTGAGGAGGTGTCAACAAGAAGTACTTGAGTACCTGGCCACAGGTGGCGCTGGTAAATACACCCCCTTCTAGTATTGTGATAGCTGGCGTATCCCTCCATAGAATTCTGTCGGGCAACGGAGTTGACAGCTACATGATTATCGGGTAAGTTTAATATTGAAAATTAGTCATGTTTTGAACTTGTCAACTCACCAACAGGTTTAGTTATTCCAAGCAGACCAGCATCACCAAATTTCTTCATGATTTTGTGGGCTGGCCATCGTCCACTTTCCTCCCATTCATCAACATAAGGATTTATCTCAGTGTCAACAATCTGTCAGAATAAATTACTAAATTAAAAATAAACCAAACATATAAATATGCATTAGAATGCCTGTTCATGTGCAGTATTTAAACTTTTACGTGCTATTCAACAATGAAACTACCACTGACTAACTTCAGATTTAGAACTCTCACAATTCTTCAAATTAATATGGGGCTAATGAATTTACTGAACAGGATATTTAAAATCTTATAGGACTGTACAGGTATTTACTGTCGTCGATTTATAGAATAAATCTTGTATCAATATTGGAGCTGTAGTTAATCCAGAGGAGTTGTCAGTTTCAGAGCTTTATAACTGCCATCTAAACAGTCTTATACTTCACAGCAATAAACAAATAAAAACACTAACATAGAACTATAAATCTTTCTATTTCATCTGGTACAACCTTTTACACTGCCTTTAAAATATCCTATACACTATTGTACTGTATACTACATATGAAAGACTGCTAGCTATAGAATTCAAATCACCATCATGATGTATTACAGTATTTACACTAGAATCTCTATGTTTTGAGCCCAATCACATGCTCAAGTCCCCTTCTGTATTGCTAATTGTTCTAACTGACTAGGAGGGGGAGGGCTACTCAGCCGTAGATCCCCATAACCTGCCCTGAGATGCTGTAGCTCTTCCTTTCCATACATGACTTGGAGGGGGGGGGGGAGAGCTACTCATGCGTAGATCCCCATAACCTGCGCTGGGATGCTGTATATCTTATTGTTCTAACTGACTGGGAGCGGGAAAGCTACTCAGCCCTAGATCTCGATAACCTACCCTGAGATGCTGTAGCTCTTCCTTTCCATACATGACTGGGAGGGGGAGAGCTAATTATGCTTAAATCTCCATAACCTGCACTGGGATACTGTATCGCTAGCTGTTCTAACTGACTGGGAGGGGGAGAGCTACTCAGCCCTAGATCCCCATAACCTGCCCTGAGATGCTGTAGCTCTTCCTTTCCATAGGTGACTGGGAGTGGAAGAGCTACTCACGCTTAGATCCCCATAACCTGCACTGGGATGCTGTATCGCTTAGTGTTCTAACTGACTGGGAGGTAGAGGGCTACTCAGCCCTGAATCCCCATAACCTGCCCAGAGATACTGTAGCTCTTCCTTTCCATACTAGACTTGGAAGGGGGGGGAGCTACTCATGCTTAGATCCCCATAACCTGCACTGGGATGTTGTATATCTTATCGTTCTAACTGACTAGAACAGGGAGAACTACTCAGCCATAGACGCCCATAACCTGCCCTGAGATGCTGTAGCTCTTCCTTTCCATATGTGACTGGGAGGGGGAGAGCTACTCACGTTTAGATCCCCATACCCTGCACTGGGATGCTGTATCGCTTATTGTTCTAAATGGCAGAGAGGTAGAGGGCTACTAACCCCTGATCCCCATAACCTGCCCAGGGACTGTAGCACTTATTGTCCATATTTGACTTGGAGGTGGGGAGAGCTACTCAACCCTGGAGCCCTCCAACCTTCACTGGGATACTGTATTGCTTAAAATTTTTTTTAATAAATCATCTATGTAATCTGAACCTAAATTCTAGACACACTATCAGTATCGAAAATTTCCATTTCAATAAATTAGGACTAAATTACTAAATTCTGATAGGTAGTAGGTTGGCCAGGGCACTAGCCACCCACCTGTTGAGATACTACCGCTAGAGAGTTATGGGGTCTTTTGACTCGCCAGACAGTACTACATTGGATCCTTCTCTCTGGTTACGGTTCATTTTCCCTTTGCCTACACACACACACACTGAATAGTCTGGCCTATTCTTTACACATTTTCCTCTGTCCTCATACACTTGACAACACTGAGGTTACCAAACAATTCTTCTTCTCTCGAGGGGTTAACTACTGCACTGTAGTTGTTCAGTGGCCACTTTCCCCTTGGTAAGGGTAGAAGAGACTCTTTAGCTATGGTAAATAACTCTTCTAGGAGAAGGACAATTCAAAATCAAACCATTGTTCTCTAGTTTTGGGCAGTGCCATATCCTCTGTACCATGGTCTTCCACTGTCTTGGGTTAGAGTTCTCTTGCTTGAGGGTACACTCAGGCACACTATTCTATCCTATTTCTCTTCCTCTTGTTTTGTTAAAGTTTTATATAGTTTATATAGATATTTATTTTGATGTTACTCTTCCTAAGATGATTTTATTTTTCCTTATTTCCTTTCCTCACTGGTCTATTTTTCCAGTTGGAGCCCCTGGGCTTATAGCATTCTGCTTTTCCAACTAGGGTTGTAGCTTAGCAAGTAATAATAATAATAATAAAATGATTTAGATGTATCATCGAGTACTGTATCTTCATTTCATGCGACTATGGATGGATTTGTGAAATTTTGGCCTTATGGCCCCACACTGCACTTGGGGAGGCCAAGGTGCTAATTGGAGGAAAAACCCTTTAGTTGCACTAAGAGATTTTGGATAGAAAGACGGAAGAAAGGAAGTGGGAACAGGTGAAAAATTGGACTAGAATGGGGGAGCAACTCTGGGTTAAAGGGATACTACTAAGACCTTTTAGTAATACCTTCAGTCCACTGTGTGAGGTGCACAGGTAGCACTTTCCCCTTATGGGGTCATGTGACTATGGTTAGGTTACAAGGGTGTTTCCAAATTTTGCCCTTCTCAAAAACCAAGCTCATACATACCACCCAATCTTCAGGAAATTTTAATGAGGTATTAATTGCCAAAACTAATTCTTTTTAAGACATAGTACTAATAAATGTATGGGAAGATTGGATGTGATTTTCTGATAAAACCCACAGTATTGATACTACACTTTCCCAATAAAATAAATTTACTTTACATCTTTCAAACTGATTGTGTCTTGTATTTCTAACCATTTTAGTCAGTGCAAACCACAAAACTCTCTATTTCTCCATCTCCAAAAAGTACAAGTATTATGGAAGGACCATAAATTCTCTATTTTTCCATCCCAATACAGTATGTTAGGACCATACAGTAATCGGAAACCAGAGTTTTTTGTATGTGGTAACCAATAAACATGTCTATTATATCTATCAGTAATGGCAGATGTGTATTAATACCATAATTTGTTGGAAAAATGCATAGTTTAAAGGTTTAAAGGCTACTCATGAATGGCAGAGACAATGCTTAAGAGACTGACCATCAATACAAATGATCAGCACCTAAGGCCCCTCTCCACCCAAGCTAGGACCAAGGAGGGTTGGCAATGGCTGCTGATGACTCAGCAGATAGACCTATAGGCTCCCTCACAACTCTTCCATCTTTAACTCAAAAGAACGGTGAGGTTGCGGCAACCAAAGGAACTACTGAGTTTGAGCGGGACTCGAACCCCAGTCTGGGGATCACCAGGCAAGAATGTTACCAACAGACCACCAGTAACTACTTTTTTGGGCTCAAGCCATGGCGTCCTGATGGAAGGTTCCTTTTTGGTAGCTTCCTTGGGTATAAAACTACTAAGATATTCCCAGAGAATTTAACCACAGGTTATCACAGAATTCTAACTTCTGGAGCGAGTATCCCAAAGGTTTCCCTTTAAGACATCGTATATCAACAGGGGACGCATGTCTGAACGCGCCACATAGCTATCTTCACCCCGAACAGAGTTAATGCTTCGGTGTGTAAGGGTTGAGAATAGCTGGGAGCCGCTCCACAGCCAATCTCACTCGTGGCTACTACTGATACTCGAGACGTAAACAAACGGGCGCCATTGCTCAAATGACGTCACGCCCGTCTTCATCCTTTGTTTAGTAGCTTGCCCTACTTAGATGGATTTTCCCTGTGCTTCATTTATCGATTTGCATCTACGTTATGTCGCTACCTTCAGCCTCACCATCTTCTGGAAAGTTGAGTACAAGGTTCCAGTATTGTTTAGTTAAGCTCTGGCCGTAAAGTAAATATTACTTTCCGAGATAATTGCTGTTTTGTGGCAGAGCTGTGCCTCTACCGGACCCGCCATTTTATGGCGTCGTTGTTGTTATGCATGCCTTATTTAGTTAGCCACAACAACGCTTCCGGCCTTATTTACTAATCGAATACATTAGTTTATTTAGTCTTCATAGCTAGGAACTTTTATATCGTGTTTCGACGCTTTTTATCGGTCATCGATTGACCTCATACCAGTCGGCTACTATAGCCCCCAGGCCAGAGCGCCTGTACATAAGTGTTCATGCATGATTTTATTAGTGATCCTAGGCTAAGTTATGAAGATAGTGGCATTATTTTACAATACTTTCGACCGTGATGCAATGTTTTTTCGCCTTCAGGGACCATATAGGGGATAGGTTAGTTAGTGTCTCTTTCTAACCTAACCTACTTGTAGGACCCCTATATGCTTCCTTCATCCCCTGCCTTGGCATTCCCTCTAATTAGCCTTGATTCCCTTTCTGAGTAAAGGGATCAAGTGTCTAATGGAGTATTTATCGCCTCTCAGTCCTCCCTATGGGAATGAACCCCCCTTAGGGTTGCGTCCGAGAGTGAGGTTAGGCTAGCCCTACCTCTATGGCTAGGATTAGTCTATGACTATCCTGCGATAGCGATATGTCTTCTAAATTTCCTAGTTCAGGACTATTAGCCCTGATCTAGGTTAGGTTAGGAAGGTTTCTCTGTTCCCTGCTGAAACTGTACCCATGCACCGTTTCAGCCGGTCTGCCTTATCTTAGGTTAGGGAGTGTCCTCCCTTTCCCTAGTGGCCGCTCTGGTACAGAAACCCTTCCTTGGAAGACTTCTCTCTACTCCCCTCCCCACCTATCTCTTGTATAGCCTAGCCTATGCTTAGGTTAGTCTATACCCATCTGTCCCCTGTCCTACAACTCCTCCTTAGGGTGGAGTAGTAGGGCTACCCGAGCTTCCCTGTGCAGTCCGCTCTGGTACATATACCCTTCATAGTGTCCTATGGGGTTAGTCTCTAGATGTGTTCTGCATATGGGGGGCTCCCCTCTTTGGGTGTCCCCTAGCCCTCCCTTGGGCTACCTAGCTCCCGGTCCTCAGTGACCCCTGCTCCTGGATGATAGAGCCTGTCTCTATCATGGGTACACCCTCTCAGGGGGGGGACGTCCGGAGTCCATGACTGAACTTCCTGCATCCCTCCCCCCCCCTGTCTCTCTCACTATCCGGGTGCTGGTCTCTTGCCGCCTCCACTGTCGGCGATACCCGCCTCCTTCCTTGGTGACTCTCCCTACCCTTGCCGCCAGCCCCCTGTGTGCCGGGGGACTGCCGACTGCCGCCGGCTCCTACCGGCGGCTCTCCTCCCTCCTAGCTTGTCGTCCGCTCGCCGGTCGGCCGCCGGAGTGCCGGCATCTATTGCCGGCAACCCGGTTCCGCTATAACATTGTCCCAGTCACCAAACCGGCATCCTCCGACTGCCGGAGCCGCCGCTCCCCTGCCGGCGTGCCGCCGTTGTACCGGCGGCCGCCACCCTGGTATACCCTTGACTTACATTTTGTCTGTCTTAATGCCAGAAACTCTGTCGGAGCGACCTCCGGCATGCCGGCGGCTTGCCGGAAACCCCCGGAGGCGTCAAGAATACTTGCACCCTCTTCTTCTAGCTATCATATGATACTGATAGCCCTATACCGCAAACAGATGGGCTGTTTCCACTATTAAGATCAATACCTTGGTACTGTTCTGTTAGGGATCATGCTGTCTCTTTGCATTCTTCTAAATTCCAGCATGCTGCGTGCATCTTAGCACGGCTGGTTGCCGGAAGCAGTTACCTTAAAAGGAGGCCCTCTAGCCCCTAGTTTGGGACCGAATGATCTCGGTCCCAATCTTACCCTTGGTTTTTCCACGGAATTCCATTGCCATATGGAACTCTAAGGAATACTATCCGGTGCCTTCGGTCTCTCGGATTATCCAAGGACAAAGCTTACGGTAACCAGCCGGGCGAGATGCATGGAGTATGTTCTCCTTTACTATTTCAATCTCTATGCATCACACCCTTCATTAAGTTAAAATTAATAATTAATATTAACTTAGTTTAAGAGCCATTCTTATGACTCCCCCATACTCATTTTCTCTTTCTTCCACAGGAGGAGCAGATGAAGTGTGACTTCGCCTTCTGCGCTGTGAAACGCCCGCAGTTTTACGGGCATACGGCTTGCAGGACTCACGCCCCTTGTGCCGACAAGAAAGGGGATCTGAAGTTTTGGAATCCACTGAACTGTACGGTCTGCCAGGCTCACCTAGTTGACGCCTTCCATAACCCTCCCTCAGCGGAGGTCAGAGACATTTCTCGTGAAAAGCTACGCAAGTGGGTGCGTGGCTTCCAGAAAAATGCCACCGGACCTTACCTGGCCACCGAAGAATTGAGGTCACTCCTGTTCCCTAAGGCCTCCCCTGATTCAGTGGTACCCAAAGACGTGATTCCCATTGTCCAACTTACAGTGGAACCTGATGTTGTCATGGCTCAGTCCATGCATGAGTGCCGCCTGGATTCCGGAGATGACGAACAGATGTCGGATGTCTCGGAAGACACGGAGAAGACGCTTATGGCTCAAGGAGCCGAAGATGACGAAGACAAGGTGGAATACGCCGAGTCGGAGCAAGAGGTCGCTCCTCCTTCCATCCCCGCTCCTACTCCTACACCGACGGAAGTGTCTATTCCGTCTACCTCCTCGACCCCGGATCCCTCTTCTTCCACTCAAGAAATGATCCGACTGATTAGAGCCGTCATGGACGACAGGTTGAAGGAGAATCAGGAGTTCATCAGGTCCATGATGGGATCCAGAGAACCGAAGAGGATTTCGGTTAAGGATCTCCCCGCTTGCTCACATGCCAACCCGTGGAGGTATGCTGAGCATATGGTTATCGCGACCGGCAGGATCTTCGTCAGCGATAAGATCGGCACGGTCCCCTTGGAAGACGTGGAGTTCTTCCCAAACTTTGAGGCCTACCCGGACTGTTACGTCCGTCTGCGTTCTGAACCTGCCTCGAAGGAAGAGACCGAACCGAAGGAAGAGATAGTGTTCGATCTCGCAAAGGCCCAGGCTATGCTAGCCACCACATTCAAGAGTAGGGGCTTTACCTGCTCTAAGCTTCCGGCCCTGAGCAAGAAGCACCCTACTTATGTCGCACCTGAAAGTGCGATTCTTCCATTCCTGGAAAAGGCCTTAGCTGCGTGCCTTAAAGCTGCGGAAGAGGGGAAAGCCTGCCCTGCACTGGAGGAGTGCAGACCCTTCTCCATAGTAACTCCCCCTGACGCTCGACACTGGAAGGATGTCCAGCATACTTTCGTCGTGGGAAAACTAGATCCTGACGTCGCCGGACGTCAGTTTAATGAAGACCTCCCTAAGCTCAACGATCACCTCCTTCGTCGGGAACAAGATACGAAGGAGAGGCTCGCAGCATCCTTATCTCATCAAGTCCAACTTGAAATTATGGCCTGTGACACCAGAGTACCAGACCACTACATGGTACTCTCCAAATCCCACCTGATGACCGTGATGAAGGACTTGTACCACTTCATAAAGTCTCGGAGAGCCTGTCGTGAATTCGTGTTTGCAGGTGCCACCGTGAAACACGAACCCCGGAGGCTGATTTCCTCCAACATCTGGGGTAAACACCTCTTTCCTTCTGACCTCGTGAAGGAAATCACCGACAGAGCCGCCACGGAGAATAGGAACCTTCTCCACAAGTGGGGCATGTCCAGGAAAAGGAAACCCTCTCAGGACGACGGACCTCAACCTAAGAGGAAATCCCAAAAACAGAAACCCCAGCAACGTCAACAAAGACGTCAGTTTCCGGGACCCGCTACCTCCCAAGTGGTTGCCCAACCACAACAGACCTTTCAATTGGTCCCCCAACCGGTGTTGTCACAGTCACCGGTCTTCACCCCTGCTTTCGAGCAACAGTCAACTACCTTTCGTCCCAAAGGTAGAGGCTCATACAGGGGTGCAAGCAAAGACGCTTCTCGCCGTCCCTCCAGAGGCAGAGGAGGAAAGGGAGCTAGCGGCCGAGGCAGCAAGCCCTCGGGACACCAGAAGCAATGAAGTGCTTCCGGTGGGAGGAAGACTCCGCCAATTCCAGGATCGTTGGACCTTCGATCCCTGGGCACACAGCATCGTCAAGAAGGGTCTAGGCTGGAGTTGGACTCAACCACCCCCAATCTTCCAGCAATTCTTCCAACAATCAACCCCTCTTCTGGAAGAATATGTCCTAGATCTCTTGAACAAGAAGGTGATAAGGAAGGTAAAGTCCACCAGGTTCCAAGGGAGACTGTTTTGTGTCCCCAAGAAAGACTCAGACAAACTCAGAGTCATTCTGGACTTATCCCCCCTCAACAAGTTCATAGCGAACGACAAGTTCAAGATGCTGACTCTTCAACAGATAAGGACCCTTCTGCCTCGAGGTTCCTACACGGTCTCCATAGACCTGGCGGATGCCTACTGGCACGTTCCAATGAACCATCACGCTTCCTCCTACCTAGGATTTCGACTCCAAAGGAAAAGCTACGCCTTCCGGGCCATGCCCTTCGGCCTCAACGTGGCCCCTCGGATCTTCACAAAACTGGCGAATGCCATAGTACAACAGCTCCGCCTACGAAACGTCCAGGTGATGGCCTACCTCGACGACTGGCTAGTCTGGGCTCCATCGCCCGAAGATTGTGTAAAATCTTGCAACAAAGTCACCCAGTACCTAGAACACCTGGGATTCAAGATCAACGAGAAAAAATCTCGCCTCTCTCCAGCTCAGAAGTTCCAGTGGTTGGGAATCCACTGGAACCTTCAGTCACACCGCCTTTCCATCCCCCAGAAGAAAAGGAAGGAAATAGCAGGGTCTGTCAAGCGACTGCTGAAATCCAAACGCATTTCAAGACGCCAGCAGGAACGAGTTCTAGGCTCTCTACAGTTCGCCTCAGTGACAAACCCAGTGCTTCGCGCACAGCTAAAGGATGCCGCGGGAGTCTGGAGACGTTCGGCATCCATCGCTCGAAGAGACCTCAAGAGACGGCTTCCAAACAGACTACGACTTCTCCTAAAGCCGTGGTCAGAAGCAAAGGCCCTGAAAAGGTCCATTCCTCTCCAACACCCTCCTCCATCACTCAACATCCACACGGACGCTTCGCTGGAGGGTTGGGGAGGTCACTCCCACCAAAAACAGGCTCAAGGCACCTGGTCTCCCCTGTTCAAGACGTTCCACATAAACATCTTGGAGGCCATGGCGGTCCTTCTAACCCTAAAGAAGTTATCCCCGCCGCCCTCGATCCACATCCGTCTAACCCTAGACAACTCGGTGGTAGTTCGTTGTCTCAATCGCCAAGGCTCAAGATCGCCCCAGATAAATCAGGTGCTTCTCCCAATCTTCCGTCTGGCAGAGAAGAAGAAGTGGCACCTGTCTGCAGTTCACCTACAAGGATTCCGCAACGTGACAGCGGATGCTCTATCTCGGACAAACCCGATAGAGTCGGAATGGTCTCTAGACGCAAGATCGTTCTCCTTCATCTCTCACCAAGTCCCAGAACTTCAGATAGATCTCTTTGCAACGAGCGACAACAATCATCTTCCTCGGTATGTGGCCCCGTACGAGGACCCCAAAGCAGAAGCAGTGGATGCCATGTCACTGGATTGGAACAGATGGTCCAAGATCTACCTGTTCCCCCCCCACCAACCTTCTGTTGAAAGTCCTCTCCAAACTGAGAACCTTCAAAGGGACAGCGGCCCTAGTGGCTCCCAAGTGGCCTCGGAGCAACTGGTACCCCCTGGTCCTGGAGCTGCAGCCCAAGCTGATCCCTCTCCCGGGCCCAGTTCTCTCTCAACAAGTACAGAAGTCGACTGTCTTCGCTTCATCATCGAAAATCAAGGACCTTCATCTCATGATTTTCTCTCCCTAGCCGCAAAGAAGAGGTTTGGGATCTCGAAGAAAAGTCTGGACTTCCTAGAGGAATACAAGACCGAATCCACAAGACGGCAATATGAATCATCCTGGAGGAAATGGGTCTCCTTCGTCAAGACAAAAAATCCTAAAGAAATCACGATTGATTTCTGCATGTCCTTCTTTATTCACCTTCATGGACAGGGATTAGCAGCCAATACGATATCAACCTGCAAATCGGCCTTGACCAGACCAATTCTATATGCTTTCCAAATTGATCTGTCCAGCGACATCTTCAACAAACTACCGAAAGCATGTGCTCGCCTACGCCCAGCACCCCCACCGAAACCGATCTCCTGGTCACTAGACAAGGTGCTCCATTTCGCCTCCAACTTGGACAATGATTCATGCCATCTCAAGGATCTGACTCAGAAAGTTATATTTCTCTTTGCTCTCGCTTCAGGAGCTCGAGTCAGCGAAATAGTGGCATTATCAAGAGAGGATGGACACATCCTGTTTACCGATACAGGTGAAGTTACCCTCTCCCCTGATCCGACGTTTCTCGCCAAAAATGAATTACCCACCAAAAGATGGGGCCCTTGGAGAATATGCCCCCTGAAGGAGGATGCCTCTCTATGTCCAGTAGAGAGCCTCAAGGTCTATCTTCGCAGAACTTCAAACTTTGGTGGAGGCCAACTCTTCAAAGGAGAAACATCGGGCAGCGACCTGTCACTGAAACAATTAAGAGCGAAAATCACCTACTTCATTCGCAGAGCGGATCCTAACAGTACACCCGCTGGTCATGATCCTAGAAAAGTGGCATCATCTCTGAATTTCTTTCAGAGTATGGACTTTGAAAGCCTTAAAAACTTCACGGGTTGGAAGTCCTCGCGAGTTTTCTTTAAACATTATGCGAAACAAGTGCACGAAGTCAAACATTTTGTGGTAGCCGCAGGTAGTGTTATGAAACCTGCACCTAACTCTGCGTAGAACAGTGAGTTACTTGGAACTCTTCGGGTGCCTATGTTGACCCTCGAGCGATTCATAGTGATGTCGAAAACACTTAGTGCTTTTATAACTGTTCTTATCCCAGGTGAAATGTCATAGTTGTCACACAAGTGCCGCATGCCCTGAGCATGATGTGTTTTTTAATCAAAGACTTGCGTTCCTCGAGAACGAGTGCCTACTAATAAACTTGAAATTCCTTTTCAGATTCAAGAGCAAGTCTTTATTACTATGTACATTATAATTACTGTAAATGAACTTTACTTATTGCTGTAAATTATTTAATTTCTGCATTTGTGAAATAAAATTTCTATTTTATTACCTGTGCGTCTCAATCAGCTCCTACTTACTATGAAATACATGCCTGTCATAGTTTTATTATCCCCCCTTTTCCTTATGGTTATGAAGAAATTAAGATGCTAACTCTTAATTTATATTCACTCTGATTATGTAAGGTTCCAACACGAATACTTACTTTTAATACCCGGGAGATGAACCATCACTCTCAATACATAGTGCCCAACCACCACTGGTCTAATTTTCAGAATGTTCCTATACAAATACCAAACATTCGGCTTCATCTCCAAGTTCTTCAAGTTCTTCTATCAGGATGAATAGCCCTTCAATACCACTTTGACGTCGGCATGGCCCATGGGAACTTCACTGCCAAGGGGGGCAGGATGCTTCTTCCCTATGGTCCTTTATCAAAGATTACTATGCTGTTTTGTCAATGCCTTGGCACTTACTATTAGGGGAAAATCTACCACGATACATTGATTCTCTGGTATTCTTCCATCAGGACGCCATGGCTTGAGCCCAAAAAACGGATTTTGAGCGAAGCGAAAAATCTATTTTTGGGTGAGATAGCCATGGCGTCCTGATGGACCCTCCCTGCTACTTCGTCCAGTTTTAGATCCCACCCTGTTCTACTGTATCATGGTGATGGGCAAGCAACTGGCTTCAGGATGAAGACGGGCGTGACGTCATTTGAGCAATGGCGCCCGTTTGTTTACGTCTCGAGTATCAGTAGTAGCCACGAGTGAGATTGGCTGTGGAGCGGCTCCCAGCTATTCTCAACCCTTACACACCGAAGCATTAACTCTGTTCAGGGTGAAGATAGCTATGTGGCGCGTTCAGACATGCGTCCCCTGTTGATATACGATGTCTTAAAGGGAAACCTTTGGGATACTCGCTCCAGAAGTTAGAATTCTGTGATAACCTGTGGTTAAATTCTCTGGGAATATCTTAGTAGTTTTATACCCAAGGAAGCTACCAAAAAGGAACCTTCCATCAGGACGCCATGGCTATCTCACCCAAAAATAGATTTTTCGCTTCGCTCAAAATCCGTTTTATGAATGTGCCTCAACCTAACTTACCAGGTTTCTACCTGACTGACAGCAAAAACTATCCCCTATGAAATATAACCTGACTGCGAAGGCTATTTGATCTAGAAAATATAAGAATGCATTTTACCCTAAATTACTATACAAGATCCTTACATGTATGGCGGGCAAACCAAGCCTACTTCTCCATAAGTTAAAGAAAACTGAAATCACTCCATCCTCACCTTGCAAGGAGGGAAGTCCCAGTCTCCTCTTTAGCATCACACATTATCATATTTCTTAAGCAATATTAGGATGCATGGCTAGAAGTCACTTGTCCCTTTATAATTCTGTACAGTAAATTATATTTCTGTGAACCCAAATTCCGTAGTTGAAAGATTTAAAGACCTTGTACTAGCCACAAGCACTCAATACACACAAGGGAGCCATCATGTAAGTGAAGAGATTGGTTTAAAAATTCAAAGAAATTTTTAGAAAAGAGGCCAAAAAATTGATAAACCAAACTTTCTAGAGCAAATTCAAGCTTCCTGGCAATGAACTACAGTACTATATACTGTACTATCATATATGAAAATGACAAATTCGAAGATAATTTGTATTTCTCCTAACCATACAAACCTTAGCTATTTACATTGGGTTTACCTTTTAGCGCAGCTGAAATGACGAGCCATTAGTTTTAACGAGGGTTAATTACCCCTGCGCTAGTTAGCGGGGGTAGGGGAAGGGTAGCTTGCTACCCCTCCCCCCCCCCGCACCGGTGACTTGCTTCACTTCACTTAGAGGTAGGACTTGACTTGGGCGTCAGGGATGGCGGGCACATATGTGTAAATAGCTAAGGTTTGTATGGTTAGGAAAAATACAAATTATCTTCGAATTTGTCATTTGTTCCGTAACCGAAATACAAACCACGCTATTTACATTGGGTGACTTACCCCTTAGGAAGGGTAGAAAGTCCCCAGCCTTACTGACTTCGGCTTGCCCGGGGGCTCAATCCCTCAGTGAGCAGCACTAGAGAAAAGGAGCCCCTGTACCTCACAAGTTCCTAGCATCGCTAGGAACAAGTGGCCTACGTAAACAGTATGTGGAGGAGAGTGTGACTCGTCCTATGAAGTTGACCTTGAGACCTTCAGATAGGAATTCTAGGATAGGACGTTCCCAATACCACCTCGTCAGGGTATGGGAGATGCAACAGTATTAAGCTTAATACTAGGAGAACAAAGAAGCATGGGTTACCTGCAGAGGTCGAGGTCAGCTATGCGAGGACCAGGATGCTGCTCCCCAAGAGAGGGGAGAATGAAGAAAGAAGTAAGGGTCAGACATACTCTTTCATTCACGCAGACTAAGACCGGGTAACAACGCCCTCAACCTACTGCTACTTGTCCAAAAAGGAGCCTGAGGTTAGACCAGCTGTTGTGCAGCCACCACAGGGCCGATAGAAAACGTATCGAGGCTCCTGTGGGTCACGTCTTGCAGGTAGTGGGCTGTGAAGGTCGTCTAACGCTTCCAGACCCCAGCTTGAAGTACCTGTGTCACAGAGAAGTTTCTCTTGAAGGCCAGGGACGTAGCAATACCCCTGACATCGTGAGCCCGAGGGCGACGTGACGAAGGAGGGTCCGGATTCAAGGCATGGTGGATAACCCTTCGAATCCAGGCTGAGATGGTGTTCCTGGTGACCCTCCTCTTAGTCCTGCCTGTGCTCACAAACAAAGCTCGCACTTGAGGACGGACTGCAGCCGTTCTCTTCAAGTAGTGCCTCAGACACCTCAAGGGACATAGTAGCAGTCGGTCTGGGTCGCTTGTTACAGAACGGAGACTCGCAGCGATCCTGAAAGAGTCGAAGCGAGGATCCGGCACTCCAGGATTCTGAGTCTTGGCAACAAACTCAGGGACGAACCTGAACGTTACCTCCCCCCATCCCCTTGAATGGGTGATGTCGTACGAGAGACCATGAAGTTCACTAACCCACTTGGCCGAAGCCAAATCGAGTAGGAAAGCCGTCTTACAAGACAGGTGGCGATCGGAGGCCTGGCGTAATGGTTCGAAGGGAGGTCTCTTAAGAGACCTGAGGACTCGAACCACGTTCCAAGGAGGAGGTCTCACTTCCGACTGGGGGCAGGTAAGCTCATAGCTACGTATGAGTAAAGAGAGTTCTAGCGATGAAGAAATATCCACGCCCTTCAGCCTGAAGGCCAAGCTTAAGGCTGAGCGATAGCCTTTCACTGCCGAGACAGAAAGGCGCATTTCTTCCCGCAGATAAACGAGGAAGTCCGCTATTGCTGGAATAGTGGCATCGAGTGGAGAGATACCCCTCCCACGACACCAACCACAAAAGACTCTCCACTTCGCTTGGTAGACTCCCTCAGAGGACCTTCGCAGGTGCCGAGACATTTTCTCCGCAACCTGTTGCGAAAAGCCTCTCTCCGCGAGGAGACGCTGGATAGTCTCCAGGCGTGAAGCCGAAGCGAGGCTACGGCCCTGTGAGGGACGCCGGAGTGGGGTTGTCTGAGAAGCTCGTGTCGTGGAGGAAGCTCCCTCGGGAGCTCCGTCAGGAGCTGCAGAAGGTCCGGGAACCATTCCACGTGATGCCATAGCGGAGCTACCAAAGTCATCGAACAGTTGACCGATAGTCTGGTCCTGTTGAGCACCCTTCTCATCAGACAGAACGGTGGGAAGGCGTACACGTCGATGTTGTCCCACCGTTGCTGGAAAGCATCTTGCCAGAGTGCCTTGGGGTCCGGGACTGGGGAGTAGCACAGGGGCAGCTTGAAGTTCAATACTGTCGCGAACAAGTCCACAGTCGGGGAACCCCACAAAGTCAGGACTTTGTTGGCTATCTGAGGATCCAAAGACCACTCGGTACTCACTATCTGCAAGGCCCTGCTCAGACTGTCGGCGAGCACATTCCTCTTGCCAGGAATGAAGCGAACTGATTGTGTTATCGAGTGGATTTCGGTCCACCTCAGAGTCTCTACTCCAAGATGGGATAGTTGCTGCGAAAAAGTGCCTCCCTGCTTGTTGATATAAGCCACTACCGAGGTGTTGTCGCTCATCACCACCACGGAGTGACCCGTCAGGGACCGTTGGAACTGCTGAAGAGCCAGAAAAACGGCCTTCAATTCTAGCAGGTTGATGTGTAGGCACTTTTCTGATTCTGACCAAAGGCCTGAGGCCCTCTGGTTCAGAACGTGCGCCCCCCACCCTTCTTTTGACGCGTCCGAAAACAGAGTCAATTCCGGGGGGAGGACGAGAAGACTCACTCCCTTCCGCAGGTTCTCCTCGGCCAGCCACCATCGCAAGTCCGTCTGTTCCAAAGACCCCATTGGGATCAGAATGTCCGGAGAATCGGATCCTTGATTCCACCGGGACTTGAGCCGCCACTGTAGGGATCTCATCCTGAGGCGGCTGTTTGGGACCAGACGAGCCAGGGAGGATAGGTGACCTAAGAGACGCAACCACGATTGGGCGGGGAGCTCTTCTCGCCTGAGGAAGGGTTCCGCCACCCTCCTCAGCCTTGCTATCCGGTCGTCTGATGGAAAGGCTTTGTGGAGATTGGTGTCTATTAGCATGCCTAGATAAACCAGTCGTTGGGACGGCTGCAGAGAGGACTTCTCGAGGTTTACCACGATCCCCAGATCCTGGCAAAGATCCAGAAGCCTGTCTCGGTGCCGAAGAAGGGTCGACTCCGAGTCTGCTAGGACCAGCCAATCGTCCAGATAACGAAGGAGACGAATGCCGTTCCTGTGCGCCCAAGATGAAATCAGGGTGAACACTCTGGTGAACACCTGAGGAGCTGTGGAGAGACCGAAACACAGCACCTTGAACTGGTAGATCTTGTCGTCTAGGCAGAATCTCAGGTACTTCCTGGAAGACGGATGGATTGGGATCTGGAAGTACGCGTCCTTTAGATCCAGTGTGCACATGAAGTCTTGTGGTCTCACCGCAAGTCTGACCGTGTCTGCTGTCTCCATGCTGAACCAGGTTTGCTTGACAAACCCGTTCAGAGCTGAGAGGTCGATGACAGGTCTCCAGCCTCCAGTAGCCTTCTTTACAAGAAAGAGTCGACTGAAGAAGCCTGGGGAGCCGTCGACGACCTCCTGGAGAGCACCCTTCTCGAGCATGGTCTCGACTTCGGCCTGAAGGGCCAGCCCCTTTGCCGATCCTGTGGCATACGAGCTCAACGACACTGGATTCGCTGTCAGGGGAGGTTGAGATGTTGTGAACGGGACGCGATAGCCTTGGCCGATCACTGAGACCGTCCAAGCATCGGCCCCGTGTTGCTGCTACCTGCGGACGCAACGCTGAAGGCATCCCCCCACAGGTGGACACGCAGGGGGACTGCCACCCCTAGGGCTTGCGGCCGCGGCCGCCACCCCTAGGAGTCTTACCGCCCCTCTTACCCTTGGCTGGAAAGGGCTGGGGCTTAGACACCACCTTCTTAACTGCCGGTGCCTGTCTCGGAGCCTTACGAGGCTGCTGCTGCTGTTGCGGCGGAGCTGGAGGCTTATAGGGCCGAGCTGTAAGGGCCCTCTGAAGGAGGGAGTCCGTGCTGGATTTCCTCCACCTCTCAGCCGTTTGCTCCATGTCCCGAGGCTCAAACAGGTTCTCCCCCAGAAGGGAAGCATGTCGGAGCCTACACACATCCACGGCGGGGACCTTCGGATGGAATCTCTCGGTCACAGCATCGCGCCGCTTCAACACCGAGTTGGCCCACAGGGTGGTAACCTGGTACGCCAAAAACTCGATGGAGCGGGTGCCCAAGAGTAAGAAGGTCTCCAGGGCCTTCCTATTGGTCTCTTTGGACAAGTCCTCCGAGCACAATAGGATGCCCAGAGTTCCTAGCCAAAAGTCCAGCCACGAAGTGGCCTGCATGGCACACTTAGCGACTTTCTCATGGCTAAGGATATCTGCCGCCGAGAACGACACCTGCCGGGCAGAGAGCTTCTCAAAGGGAACTCCCTTCGCCAGCTCCTCCACGGAGTGATGGAGAGGAAGAGCGAGGCTGGCCTCACCCAAGATCTCGAAATACCTCCTCTGCTGAAGACGAGGAGGAGGGATGAGCTTGTTCCCGGCAGAGGAACGACTGGAGGAGGCAAGAATCGCGAGCTGAGCGTTGGCCATAGCTCTGGCACTCTTCAGACCCCGAGACCAGGGCAGAGCCGCACTGGACTTAGGGGCCTTCCGAACGTCAAACACCTCATCTAAGATAGTGTCTTTGCCTTCACGGGGGGCGATCACGGGGTCCATAAGTCCGTTAAGTTGCCTTATCAGGCTCAGGACCTGCCAGAAGGCATGTTCAGATTCCTGCTGATCTCCTCCTTGCGGGCTGGCAGCTAAGTCTCCTGTCCCAGGAATCTCTTCCTGGGGTGAAGCGTGGACGTTCCCCCGGGGAGCAGCGGGTTCCTGGCGAATCCTTGAAGATGATTTCGGGACGGTCTTGGAGTCCTTGGATTCCCTCCTGGGAGGGATACAGGATCCCAACAAAGAGGATCGAGGAGCCCCTTCCTCACGAGACGATTCTCCTCCATGAAACGAAGTCTCCCCACTGGTGCCGAGGGGAAGACTACCGCTTCACTGGACTCACCCGAAGACGGAAACGCCTCGTCCACAGGAGAAGGAGAAAGCACTCGAGCAGGAGAAGGGGGCTTCGCGACAGACCTCTTGGGAACCAACTTCGCCCTGGGGGAAGTCACCACGAAGTCCACTCCTCTCTTTCTCTTCAGCGTAGGAGAGGCAGCCGTTGGTTTGTTGCCCTGATCGGCGAGTGCTGGTTTCATAACCCTCACTAACGCCTGCATCAGAGGACCAAACCAAGTCTGTTGCTCCACGGACACAGAGTCCGAAATCCTCGCTGGCGGGAAAGGGATCGGGCGATCCTTTGGAGTGGACACCACAGTACCTGCCTGAAAAGAAGGGGGGGAAGAATGCACTAACCTCTCCGTAGTGTCTTCCTTGTCCTGCACTACAGTCCTGCGTTTGGGTGGAGGCGATCCCAAGCGCTGTCTAGGAACACGCGTTCCTGCTGCTACCACTGGCTGAGAAATTCGCCGCGAACGATGGTCGCGCGGGCGCGCAGGCGAGCGATCGCGTGGGCGCGCAGGCGAGTGGGCGTGAGGGTGTACAGGTGAACGAGCGCGTGTCCAAGTTGGCGAACGAATGCGTTGGCGCGATGGCGAGGGAACGCGTTGCTGCCACGTGGGTGAGGAAGGTCTCTGGCGGCGTAGATCAGCAGGCGATCGGTGGTGAGCTGGCGAACGCTGACGCGCAGGTGAGCGATGGCGCGTTATCGCATGGTGATGCGTTGGCGAGCGATTGCGCGTAAGACGCGCAGGTGAATGATCGCGCGATGGCGAGCTAGTAGATGGCGAACCATGTCCTTCAAGAACCTCTGGTCGATGAAGCGTTGGAGAACGCGTGCGCGCAGGTTGTAAATCACGCGGGCGATCAGGAGATCACCGATAAACAGGTGATCGTTGACGCGCAGGAGAACGCTGACGAACAGGCGACACTAGAATCGCCTGTGAACGCTGGCGAGCAGGTGATCGCTGGCGAGCAAGGGGGAGACGCGTGAGATCCTGTGAAGGAACAGGTGGCGCGGCGCGTTCACGAACAGGAAGATCGTAGGCGCGTGGGCGAACATGTGCTTTTGAAACACGCGCTGGAGAACGCGGACGATGTTGCGTAGACACAGGATGAGGATCGCGAGAGAGCTCAGGAGACTGATGGCGCGCAGGGCGATCAACAGGGACTGCAGGATGGTCAGAGACCACAGGAGAGCGCTGGCGAGCAGGAGGGCGATGATCCTCAAAAGAGCGCTGACGCTCAGAAGAGCGCCTGTGCGGTAACACTGCAGAAGGGCGAGCAGAAGAATGCTGGCGCGCTAAGCGCTCTTCAGGAACCACAGGATGTAGGATGTCCTCAGGAGAGCGAACATCAGGAGAGCGCCGGCGAACAGGTGAGCGCTGACGATCAGGAGAGCGCTGACGATCAGGAGAGCGCTGACGAGCAGGAGAGCGCTGACGAGCAGGAGAGCGCCTGTGCGCTAACACTGCACGTGAAAGGGAAGAATCCCTTTGCCCCAAAGGGACCGTTGCCCATCGGGTGACGAGTTCCCCAGAAGGTGAAGTTCTAGCAGGAGTTGGAGAATGGTCTGCAGAGAGGTCCAAAGGAGCAGGAGCTGTAGGCTGAGTATGACGAGGAGAGTCCCCTTCGGAGGAAGAAGATCCAAAAAGGCGCCTCTTAACCCCCTTATAAGGGGAAGGGAGGCCCTTGCGACGCAGCGGACGGTGAGCCTTACGGCGAAGGCGGCCACGGGGAAGATCATCAGGACCATCACTCCTCCGAAGGGGAGTCTCAGTCAAGGCACTACCCTTAGAGGGAAGCTGAACAGATGAAGAGCCCGTAGGACTCACTTCCCCCTTCGAAGGATGTACGGAAGGGGGAGGAGAGCCGTCAGCACCAGTATCCTCAACTGCACCTGCAGAGGATTGCCCAGACCCGTCGGAGGCCTCTGCCACCCAGACGTCGACGATAGACAGAGGGTCTACCTCTGCTACCGCCGGCGACTGCTTAACGGCGGCCTCCAACGAGACAAGGTCAATCAAGGCGACCCTGGAGGGCAAGCCCTTAAGCCCCAGGGAAGCCCAAATCTGTAAGAGATCATCATTAGTCAATGAATTATCAACAACCTCCCCCGGAGGAGGAGGGGGAACCGCCCTGCTATGGGAGGCGACGCCCTCTCCCCCCACCCAAGGTAGGGAAACAGAACTAGGGCCTGCGCTACTACTCGGCCGACTCTCCTTAGGAGCCGGACGAGGGGGAGCTTCGGAGGAGGTTTGGGCAGCGAAAGAAGAGTCCCGAGAACCCTCCTCCTTCAAGGCAACCCCCGAAGGAGAACGGTCTCTCTTGGACTTCTTCTTACGCCGGCGGCCAAACCTCTCCCACTGGGAGGCAGACCACTCCCTACACTCACTACACATGTTTTCCTGGTCACACAGTCGGCCCCGACACTGAGGGCAAAGGGTGTGAGGATCCGTCTCTAAGGCCGACATAAAGGTTCCACAAGGGCGGCCAGCAACACCAGGACGCGTACGCATAGTAAAGATGATAATAATAAACACACAAGCTGTAGTAAAGAAAAAGCAGAAAAAAGATTAAAGGCTGTCAACGAGGACGATGGACAGACACGTCTGTTCATCGCCGAGCCAAAAGTGAAGTGAAGCAAGTCACCGGTGTGTGGGGGGGGGGGGAGGGGTAGCAAGCTACCCTTCCCCTACCCCCGCTAACTAGCGCGGGGGTAATTAACCCTCGTTAAAACTATTGGCTCGTCATTTCAGCTGCGCTAAAAGGTAAACCCAATGTAAATAGCGTGGTTTATATTTCGGTTACAGAACAACTAATTTTTCTACACCAATTAGATCGGATCCTCAATCCAAAGCAATATGGTAAGGTTAAATTTAGTTGCGTTGCTTTGAATAAAAATATAGAAAACCCCAAATCTGCAGAGGCTGGGACATCTTAATGGGGTAGGGTAAATGAGGAAATGGGGGTTGTCTGCAGATCTGGCAGGTTATGGTTTTCTTAGAAATACAGAGTTAATTGGGTTAGGGGTAGAATTGGTGATCCCCGGGTCCTGATTATGTATGGATGCCTAATACCAAGTTTGACTTGGTTAGTTAGGTCATTTTACTGGTTTTATCATAGTTAAGACATTGGAACTCGCACTATAGAATTGATCTCTTCAAATTAGCCATCTTTAACCCATATCATTTAGTTGGTGGCTACTATTAAGGGTTACAAAATGTGGGGTTTATTTAAGATGCCAGCTATTCCCCATTA
>NC_090733.1:113912095-113914595 GCF_036898095.1 Palaemon carinicauda
CAACCTCACCATCCTTGGGAGCAAGTGATGGGGGCTTTGGAGGGACAGATGAATCCACCTGTTGACTCATCAGCAGTCATTGCGTGGCCCTCCTTGGTCCTAGTTTTGGGTAGAGATGGGCTTGGCCGCTGATCACATGGATATATAGTCAGTCTCTAGGGAACTGTCCTGCTAACCAGGCCGATGTCACTGTCCCTTGCCTATGCCATTCATGAGCGGCCTTTAAAGGGGTATCGAACTTTATAGATTAATCCAATCTCCAACTTCCGTTTAACTTAAGGACAAATTCATCAGCTGAAAATTAAGACCCTCATAAGAAGTGACTTCCTTGTTTCTTTAGTCAAACTAATTCTAATACAGAAGTAAGATTTCAAACAGTCTATGATTAGTCATTTCTTCATTACAGACTGATAGTAATAAGTGATTTGATGAATCTAAAATATATGTTACTTAAGGTATATCGAGAGATTATAACTCAATTTATTTACCTTGAAGTATTGAATAACACAATGGAACACCGCGTGTATAGTGATAAAACAATCGGTTATTTTTCCCCGTCGGAGTTGAATAGAGACAACTAACACTGACAGTAAAGTATGTTTGGCCCCAGGGTGTCGCAAACTGTAAAACACATTAGTTCTTTCTTATATACAGTCATTGCACTGAGTGTAATCATGCATATAAAATTAGTGAAATTTGTTTCCAATAATAATAATAATAAACACCGAATATATTCAGGTGTGCTTGTCAGGCTCGGCTTCCCCTGACAAGATCTACGCAGTCTCTTGTTCTGATTTAATCTATTTAATGATTTCATTACAGCCATGCGAGATTCTTGCTTGGCTGGCGTCACGAACGAACAGGCGAACGCACAGACAAGGGACCCGTGCCGAGGCATTATTGGCAGTCTCGCTCAGCTGGCACCTGAGTTGCAAGCGTGTTCGGTATGAGGACCACGTCCTAAAATTAGAATGGCTGATGATTTGTTTTTGCGTCTTAATGAAGGGGCGGAAAAACAATTGATAAAAAAGAATAGATAACTTGATAAAACTAAAATGCATTTAGGACTTATAAAGTCGACTATTTTTATAATGTAAAAAATCGAATTGATATCAAGTTCAAAATTCCACGTCCTAAAATTAGAATGGCTGATTGTTTGTTTTACAAGTCTTAATGAAGAAAAGAGAAAAAAAAATAATAAATATTTTGAAATAATAAAAATAGATTTGTGGGATATAGAGCACATTTTTTCCCATAATGTAAAGATATCGATTAGACTATTAGGTTCAAAATTCTTGGCTGCATTCGTGATTATACGAGACGACTGCAGCGAAAAGCATTTTCAGTGCTTGTGCAAAATTGGTGTATTTTTAAATTCCACATTTCTCTTCTTTTAATTTTTTGTTAGCAAGTTAATGATAGGAAAATATGTATTTTCCTAAGATGCCCTTTTTTGAATTAATGTATTATTTTAATATCATATTTTTCTTTTTGTTTTGTGAAGTAAAAATCAGCGTTGATTACCATCGTGTAGGCCTACGTATCATAGATGATTTCCATTAATTAATGTATTAGTTGGAAAGCACATTGAGCAGCATGAATATTCAACAATGATTTTATGGTACTTTTAAATACACTGCATTTCATTCTCGCATACACACGCAATATATATATATATATATATATATATATATATATATATATATATATATATATATAATATATATATATACATACAGTATACAGTATATATATATATACATATATATATATATATATACACTATATATATATAAATATATATATATATATATATATATATATATATATATATATACAGTATACAGTATATATATGTATATATATATATATATATATATATATATATATATATATATATATATATGCATATATATACAGTATACAGTATTATATATATACATGCAGTAGACATTATATATATATGTATATATATATATATATATATATATATTATATATGTATATGTATATATATATACATACAGTATATATATACATATATACAGTATATATATATATATATATATAACAGTATATATATATATATATATATATATATATATATATATATGTATACATATATATATATACGTACATACAGTATATATATATATATATATATATATATATATATATATATATATATATGCATATATATATATATATATATATATATATATATATGTATATATACAGTAGATATATATATATATATATATATATATATATATATATATATATATTTATATATATATATACACCATTTATATACGAATACAAATAAATTTATATATATTATATATAGGCCTATATATACATTATATATAGGCATATATATATATATATATATATATATATATATATATATATATATATATATATATATATATATATATATCATAAGTGAATATACTCTAGTCAGGATTCTAACCTGTGTTTAGAATGTTTAATACACAAAT
>NC_090733.1:113919595-113939595 GCF_036898095.1 Palaemon carinicauda
TATGTATATATGTATGTGTATATATATATATATATATATATATATATATATATATATATATATATATATATATATATATATATACATACATACATATGCACAATCTTTGACCGTCGACTTTAACCCAGAACCATGAGTCATTAATCTAAGATGTTTATTTAATCATTAAATAATTATGACTACGGGTCAACGTTTTCAAATCGAGTACTTGTAAAAAGGACGGCAATTTATTTGACGCTACGAATAATCTAAAAAAAAAATCAATTGGATTTAGACTACGAGTAAAAGCAAGCCAAAATTTGCAAGAGCCTTTTCTAGATCGGCTGTTGAATTTATAGGATTTTGGCAAAAGGGCCCTGTGCTGGACATGGGGGAGACCATTCAGCTTCTATAGCACTGTAGAATCAGTTCTAATTGTGGCATATCAACCCGTTCTATAGGTATCATTACCATAAGTGGTCAGTGGTAAGAGGGTCCACAGAATACCTTTGTTCTATAGAAGAGGAGCTGCAGTAATTGTCTGATTTTTGTCTAAATGTACTGTACAACTTTAGTTTTAGCTTTTTTTTTCTGGTTTCATGACGTACAAAATTATTAATTTCTTCCACCTTATATTTTAGCTCTTGAATGATAAAACCTCTTTAGCAATGTCATATCAAGAGCAAGTTCAAAGGCCATAAAAGTCACAGATAGTTCAGATAAAACAATGAAACTGATTTTAACCCTGCAAACCATTTTGCAACGAAACCTTTTGAATATTTCCAATCGTGAATTTTTTAACATAAAAAGCAGTTTATCAAAGAGAACCAAAATGGGTCCAGGACTTTATTTACACGTCATTTCATAGCGCATAAAATTAAATTAATATTTCGTCTCTTGAAAAATTTCAAGAGTCGCCATAAGCCAAATAAAATACCTTCCCCCTATTCACTAGTACATTTTTACTGCTTTACAGACCTTTTCTTCTGTGTGGTTCCTGTCAAATAGACGGTCTTTTGTATAGGCTGGGCTCTAGCTCTCTTTCGAGAATCCCATTAAAGATTCACCTCTGCGACACATAAGAACGAGCTCTCCAAGGACCACTGAAAAAAGATAAACAAAAATACACCGACGGTAGAATCTTCTTCTTCGAAGTCAGCCTATTTGGCGCTCTCCTGTTGTGCTTTGCAGCGGCTCTCGAGTGGTTGGTTCTCCTTTCTAAAAGGACAATGACGTTGACACTGGTGGTTCTTACCAAGAAATCGATTCGAAAACGCCTTTTCTAGAGTAACTTACGGATAATATTTACAGGATATTTCTCGACTTACTCAAAGTGTCTTTTTAAGCTTTGCGTTCGTCTTGAAAATTCTTCTCTTGTCGATGGAAAATGAGTTAAAAAGTTGTTTAAGAAAAGTAGTTTTTTTTTTCTAGACGAAGTCAGTTTTTGATAAAATACTTTGATGGTTATCTTTTAAGTTTGTTTAGACTCTTCTTTTGACGCAGCTCTAACGCTTAGGGGATAGGAGCTGATTTGAAAGGGAGAGGGATTATGAAAAGGTCCCTCAGAAATGTCAAAGTCTTGAAAAAATGAGCCTGGTGACAAAAGCAAAGAGGCGATCTAAAGGCATATGAAGAACGCTAAGTATTTGGGCTCACATTGCAGAAGCACAATAATACTACTTTAAGATGCATTAGTCTTTCTATATGAATGAAAGGCTTAAAAGAGAATTTTGAAAGACTTAGCATGGACTTATGCGGGAGTTATGAAAATACAGGAAGGGAGCTTTAGGCTTATCTTATAACAAACAGATAGCTTTCATGACAAACTTTTCATATAGTGACATATTCAATCACACGTTATTTACACTTGACAATGGGAATGATAATTATTTGAAAAGCCATAACTGTACATTGAGTGCCTGGATACTGTCTGGGGTAAGCGTACTTTTTATATTATGTGTAGATATATGCTTATAAACATATGCAAATACATATATACAGTATATATGTGTATATGTATATAATATGCACCTGGGTGATATAAGAATCGAAAGAAATGAATACTGATCTGGCTAGTAAGAAATAAACACCTCTCTGTAATACGAGGTGCTTCCATATTCCGGGAGACTATTACATAGAAAGGAAAGGTAAAATACATGTTTTTAACGTTTCTTGCATATTTCAATAGATTCTTAAAGGCATTATCCAAGTATTGTCTCGGTCATAAAAGGAATAAATAATTAGTTCAGCTTCAACTTCCTAAAATCCGTCTCACTGATATCCTTACGCAGCCCTTGAAAAGGTTGAAGCCAATCGGCATATACCAAACAATCCTTAAAAAAGCTGAGATGATGAATTGTTTGGGTTCAATTGACCATTTCTTCATTAAAAGAGCTTTAGATAAATTCAATATTCTAAAGAATTTCGTTAGTGACTTGGAGTTGTTATAGCTAATGTGATTGTCATATGTCAGAGACACAAGCAGAAGGTGCATAATCAGTATAATTGCCCAGGACTGGTGATGGACAGGAGAGAGTCTCAAGCCATTTAACCTGTCATTAAAATCAGCATGTAACTAAGAAATGGCATTTTCCTTTAGTTTACTGGACAATGATAGTTCACGATTTACCACTGCACTGTTCTTACATCCCAGCAATGTTCTCTTGACCATCAAGCTTACAAAATACTCAAATACTGGCCTCCAACTCATCTCATAGTTGAACAAAAGACCACCTACTTTAGCATTATAACACCGACCATTCTTATGCTGAGGGAAATTTCCCTAAATGCCCTCTTGCATATAGTTTGAGCTATGAACTCAGCTTCTCTAAATAGCATTTCAATGCACTAAGATTTTTTCAGCCACCAAACTTCCAGACTTATGACAAGCCAGTCACAAGAGCTCCATTTAGTTATATCAAACTGAGAACTAATCCAAGAGATATCATAAGTTTTTATACTGACTGATGTGTCAGTGTGTGTATGTTTGGGAGAAAGTGCTTAATTCCAGTAACTGGTGTCATAAGATGATTTGAGCAAAAATGAAGGTCACCGAGCATTGATTATCCTAGTAGAAGAAAATATACTATATGACTCGGTGATACGTAAACTTAACCTGAAAATTCTCTTCCTGTCAAGATCATTCAACTCTTCTGTTATCTTCTTTTTCCAATTCCTATTCCTGCACAGTATCTTGAACTAAAATACTATAGTGTGCTTAGAAGTCTTCCAACAAGGGGTACATTGAATAAGGGTAAGATGAGCTTCGATGCACTCTTATCTCCTTACATACCATAGGTATGCAAGAAAGGGGATTTGACTATATATATATATCTATATTTATAATATGCTTACATAACATTAGATACCAGTTTATTTGATGAACTTGCCTTCCATATAGTGCGAATAAATTGTCTTTATTTACAGATAAAGAAATATACTAAAATTACCGTTTATGATCCTATACAATAGAATCTTATTCTATTTACAAAATCAATTCTTTTAAAGATTGTTCAGATTCACAGACATGGCACGGTCATTACCACATCCACAAGGTTCATGTTTTAAGTATCTATATCACGCAAATATATAGTTTTAGTATACTGCAATCACTTTACAGGCATCGTACAATCCTGTGCCTATCTTACAACTATGCCTCTGTAAAGAGAAATAAATAGTTGAATAATAACATGACTGTTAGTAGCAGAATGGCATTCGAAATGTTATTTACCTTATAAATTCATTGACTGCAATTCGTCATACATCACCGATGTTTGAGTAACTGAGGGTTACGGCTCAAACTTTCAAGAGATATCTGAGATTATTATTATACTTCTCTGAAAGAACTGAATGATTTCAGTGATGCACGTGTTCATATTTATACATCCTCGACGGAACAGTTTGCCATCATAATCAGCCTTTCATTATAAAATCAGTGGAATGGGATTAGTTTTCAAGATTGTACAATGAAATTTTCTGTGTCTTTCTTTCATGTTATGCTACAATAACTTTGTGATTCACTCTTCGGTTATACAAGAGAGAGACAGTCAACGCCTCCGTCACGAAAGTGTACCGCCTTCTCCAGTCGATTCATTGCCATGAAGTACTTACCCAAGGTGCCATTTTTCTGGTACTCACAAATGCACAATGACCTCAAGTAAGAACTTTACCGTCCATGCAATTAATTGGGTCACATGACAGTGCTATGCTTTTGTGAAGTACTGAAAGCACGCTAACTTAGGCAATGAAAGCTTTCACAGCGATACCAAAGGCAATAATTTTGGGAAGGCTTTTCATACCCAATGGCCCGTACCACGTCATGAGGTAATCGAGTGTCTATGCTGACACCAACGACCAATAGATTATATTGAAGAAGATAAGAATGACGAAGGCCAGGATACGCGCCCCGAGAATGATCACTTCGTAGATGTACCTCTTGGGAACCTCTTCGACAGTGCCGTCCTCCGAGGGGGACTTCGGTTGACAGACCGACAGAACGATGCTGTGCCTAGCCCTCAACTCGGGAGACGTCTCCTCTACCTCGGGAATCTTGTCCTCGGGTGATGCAGTGCCGTCATCCATTGGCTCGGAAGCTTTGACCAAGGGCGACGGGGAAACGGAACCCTTTTTCTTATCGGTGGTTTTCGACTTCGAAGGGCTGGGTGGGAGGAGCTCCCATTCGCGGATCCTATCCACGACAGTGTGCACCACGATGATGAGGAAGATGAAGAAGATGCTGGACAGAAGCCACACGTCGACCATCTTGAAGTAGGATGTCTTGGGGAGGGACGAGGAGGCCTGGAACGAAACAGTTTCTTTAAGATCCTGGAAAACTTTAAGACATTTAATATAGTCTTTTCACTTATGAAAATATTCTATGTTACCAAAACATATTAAATATGTTGTTATCAACATTATGCTCATCTTATGCTAAACCCATTTGTAGGGATTTGTATAAACTTGGATTTAAGAATACGAGTAAGTAGCTGAATGCTTAGTGTATACTTAAACATCTTGAATTATAAAAGATTATACTTACAAACATGTACTGTATACATACGCAAAAGACACACACGCCTTATATATATATGTATATATATATAAATATATATATATATATATATATATATATATATATATATATATATATATATATATATATATATGTGTGTGTGTGTGTGTGTGTGTGTGTGTGTGTGTGTGTGTGTGTAAAATAACGGAGTTTTGTGTTACCATATATTATGATAAAAATTCGGATCTAGAATGATCACTACTTGGAAGTGACCATTATTTAAGATAATAAAACACTATCTTAAATGATGTATTTAGATTAATGTTATCTAGTACTTAAAGATACTACAAGAAATGCTATGTGCGAGCTTCATATAGGAAAAGTAATTCCCATGTATATGGAATACCCGATGGTGTTCTATAATGTTTTAGAATGTGGAAAATAACATAAGATTGTAAACACCCTGTCAAATTATGAAATGCATGAAGAATTGCTGACCTTAAAAAGATCTAAAACTGTCCAGCGTCTAATTTTAACACAATGGACTTTCAAACACGCAATGAAAATGACTGTTGGAATAATTGAGAGTAAAGGTACAAATCTAATAATAACAATAACAACAACAACAACTAATAATAATAATAATAATAATAATAATAATAATAATAATAATAATAATAATAATATTAATAATAATAATAAAAAAACAACAACAACAATAACAACAATAACAATAATAATAATAATAATGATAATAATAATAGGTTTACTTCATCATGATATTACACCTTTGAAATTTTACAAAATAAACAAATAAATAGACTGATATAATGTGATACATACTGCACACACAATTATATGAAAAGAAGCTTGGTTACTTCACATGCGTGAAACACGTTACCTAGTTTGGTAAGACAACGATAATATCAAATAAATAAAAAACCTAAAAAGGAATATATTTCAGTTGCGAGTTTATTATAGAACACTCTCCTTTATATAGAAAAGTTCAGGGCAACAAGAATTTTCATGTTCAAAATCAACACCGTTAACGCTGAGAAAAACAGACACGTTTTTTTCAGGTTCTTTTTAGTGCGAGGGGAGAGCGAAGATACAAGCACAAAATGAAGTATGTACGATCGTGTGACACACGGTTGGTACACTATAGAAGGTTGGCACATAACCGTGTAGTATTTTCTTTAGCAAAACTAAACGACTAAGAAAGCTAGTCGGTAGTAAAATATTGTTCCAGTCAAAATTAATGTGGAAAAGTAGAAAAAGTCGCTGATATATAAAAAGTATAAATAATATAAGAGAAGTACTGTTTTCAAATGATTCTCTCTTGCAGAAATGATAAAAATCTTAAGAGTTTTACATTTTCAAATTTTTTATTTGGCTTTAATCAATAGTGAATGACATTTATGATGGAAAAATATAAATGTTGTTGTAAAAGGTTTATACTAAATTGAATCATATATTTTAGATTAACTATTTTATACTGTATTTCACTGACAAAAAAAGAAAGAAAAATAAATGAACTGAGTAACTGTTGCCACTATATCTAAAATTTGACCAAAAGTAAATAATAGATGAAAGAATGTGTTTCAAAGGTACCTTACTTCGGTATAAATTACAAAAGAAAAATGAACTCGGATAAGTAGTTTAAAATTCTATTTCAACCAAAACTAGATAAAAAGATAAATCTATTCAAATACAATTAGGCTCCATAAAAAAAAAAACTAACGTAGATACAGGAAAAAGAAGATACATAGAAATAAAGACTAAACAAAAATAACCCAAAATAAACAATCAGAAATATATAGAAATAAAAAGACTAAACAAAAAAACCCCAAAATAAACAATTAGAAATACCTAGAAATAAAAAGACTAAACAAAATTAACCCAAAATAAACAATCAGAAATACATAGAAATAAAAAGGCTAAACAAAAATAACCCAAAATAAACAATCATAAATACATAGAAATAAAAAAGCTACACAAAAATAACCCAAAATAAACAATCAGAAATACATAGAAATAAAAATGCCAAACAAAAAAAACACTCCAAAATAAACAATCAGAAATACATGGAAATAAAAAGGCTAAACAAAAATAACCCAAAATAAACAATTAGAAATACATAGAAATCTCTATCTATATACCAAGGCACTTCCCCCAATTTTGGGGGGTAGCCGACACCAACAATGAAACAAAACAAAAAGGGGACCTCTACTCTCTATGTTCCTTCAGCCTAATCAGGGACTCAACCGAGTTCAGCTGGTACTGCTAGGGTGCCACAGCCCAACCTCCCACATTTCAACCACAGATGAAGCTTCATAATGCTGACTCCCCTACTGCTGCTACCTCCGCGGCCATCTAAGGCCCCGGAGGAAGCAGCAGGGCCTACTGGAACTGCGTCACAATCGCTCGCCATTCATTCCTATTTCTAGCACGCTCTCTTGCCTCTCTCACATCTATCCTCCTATCACCCAGAGCTTTCTTCACACCATCCATCCACCCAAACCTTGGCCTTCCTCTTGTACTTCTCCCATCAACTCTTGCATTCATCACCTTCTTTAGCAGACAACCATTTTCCATTCTCTCAACATGGCCAAACCACCTCAACACATTCATATCCACTCTAGCCGCTAACTCATTTCTTACACCCATTCTCTCCCTCATCACTTCGTTCCTAACCCTATCTACTCGAGATACACCAGCCATACTCCTTAGACACTTCATCTCAAACACATTCAATTTCTGTCTCTCCATCACTTTCATTCCCCACGACTCCGATCCATACATCACAGTTGGTACAATCACTTTCTCATATAGAACTCTCTTTACATTCATGCCCAACCCTCTATTTTTTACTACTCCCTTAACTGCCCCCAACACTTTGCAACCTTCATTCACTCTCTGACGTACATCTGCTTCCACTCCACCATTTGCTGCAACAATAGACCCCAAGTACTTAAACTGATCCACCTCCTCAAGTAACTCTCCATTTAACATGACATTCAACCTTGCACCACCTTCCCTTCTCGTACATCTCATAACCTTACTCTTACCCACATTAACTCTCAACTTCCTTCTCTCACACACCCTTCCAAATTCTGTCACTAGTCGGTCAAGCTTCTCTTCTGTGTCTGCTACCAGTACAGTATCATCCGCAAACAACAACTGATTTACCTCCCATTCATGGTCATTCTCGCCTACCAGTTTTAATCCTCGTCCAAGCACTCGAGCATTCACCTCTCTCACCACTCCATCAACATACAAGTTAAACAACCACGGCGACATCACACATCCCTGTCTCAGCCCCACTCTCACCGGAAACCAATCACTCACTTCATTTCCTATTCTAACACATGCTTTACTACCTTTGTATAAACTTTTCACTGCTTGCAACAACCTTCCACCAACTCCATATAACCTCATCACATTCCACATTGCTTCCCTATCAACTCTATCATATGCTTTCTCCAGATCCATAAACGCAACATACACCTCCTTACCTTTTGCTAAATATTTCTCGCATATCTGCCTAACTGTAAAAATCTGATTCATACAAACCCTACCTCTTCTAAAACCACCCTGTACTTCCAAGATTGCATTCTCTGTTTTATCCTTAATCCTATTAATCAATACTCTACCATACACTTTTCCAACTACACTCAACAAACTAATACCTCTTGAATTACAACACTCATGCACATCTCCCTTACCCTTATATAGTGGTACAATACATGCACAAACCCAATCTACTGGTACCATTGACAACACAAAACACATATTAAACAATCTCACCAACCATTCAAGTACAGTCACACCCCCTTCCTTCAACATCTCAGCTTTCACACCGTCCATACCAGATGCTTTTCCTACTCTCGTTTCATCTAGTGCTCTCCTCACTTCATCTATTGTTATCTCTCTCTCATTCTCATCTCCCATCACTGGCACCTCAACACCTGGAACAGCAATTATATCTGCCTCCCTATTATCCTCAACATTCAGCAAACTTTCAAAATATTCCGCCCATCTTTTCCTTGCCTCCTCTCCTTTTAACAACCTTCCATTTCCATCTTTCACTGTCTCTTCAATTCTTGCGCCAGCCTTCCTTACTCTCTTCACTTCTTTCCAAAACTTCTTCTTATTCTCTTCATATGACTGACCCAATCCCTGACCCCACCTCAGGTCAGCTGCCCTCTTTGCCTCACGTACCTTGCGCTTTACTTCCACCTTTTTCTCTCTATATTTTTCATACTTCTCTATACTATTACTCTGCAGCCATTCTTCAAAAGCCCTCTTTTTCTCTTCCACTTTCACCTTCACTCCTTCATTCCACCATTCACTGCCCTTCCTCATGCTGCCTCCAACAACCTTCTTGCCACATACATCACTTGCAATCCCAACAAAATTTTCTTTTACTAACTTCCACTCCTCTTCTAAATTACCAGTTTCTCTTACTCTCACCTCATCATATGCCATTTTCAACCTTTCCTGATATTTACTTTTTACCCCCGGTTTTATTAGCTCTTCAATCCTCACTACCTCCCTTTTACATCCACCTACTCTATTCCCCCACTCTTTTGCTACAACTAATTTTCCTTCCACCAAAAAATGATCAGACATACCGTTAGCCATACCCCTAAACACGTGCACGTCTTTCAATCTTCCAAACATTCTTTTAGTTACCAACACATAATCCATTAATGCCCTTTCTACTACTCTTCCATTTGCCACTCTTACCCATGTATACTTATTTTTATCTTTCTTTCTAAAGAAGCTAGCACTTATTACCATCTCTTGTTCAACACACATGTCTACCAGTCTCTCACCACTCTCATAGAAATAAAAAGGCTAAATAAAAATGACCCAAAATAAACAATCAGAAATACATGGAAATAAAAAGGCTAAGAAAAAAAAAAACCTAAAATAAACAATCAGAAATACATAGAAATGAAAAGGCTAAACAAAAATGACGCAAAATAAACAATCAGAAATACATAGAAATAAAAAGGCTAAACAAAAATAACCTAAAATAAACAATCAGAAATACATAGAAATAAAAAGGCTAAAAAAAATAACTCCAAATAAACAATCAGAAATACATAGGAATAAAAAGGCTAAACAAAAATTACCCAAAATAAACAATCAGAAATACATGGAAATAAAAAGGCTAAACAAAAATAACCTAAAATAAACAATCAGAAATACATGGAAATAAAAAGGCTAAACAAAAACAACCTAAAATAAACAATCAGAAATATATGGAAATAAAAAGGCTAAAAAAAATAACCTAAAATAAACAACCAGAAATACATGGAAATAAAAAGGCTAAACAAAAATAACCTAAAATAAACAATCAGAAATACATGGAAATAAAAAGGCTAAACAAAAATAACCTAAAATAAACAATCAGAAATACATGGAAATAAAAAGGCTAAACAAAATTAACCTAAAATAAACAATCAGAAATACATAGAAATAAAAAGGCTAAAAAAAATAATCTAAAATAAACAATCAGAAATACATGGAAATAAAAAGGCTAAACAAAAGTAACCTAAAATAAACAATCAGAAATACATGGAAATAAAAAGGCTAAACAAAAATAACCTAAAATAAACAATCAGAAATACATAGAAATAAAAAGGCTAAACAAAAATAACCTATAATAAACAATCAGAAATACATGGAAATAAAAAGGCTAAACAAAAATAACCCAAAATAAACAATCAGAAATACATGGAAATAAAAAGGCTAAAAAAAAATAACCTAAAATAAGCAATCAGAAATACAAGGAAATAAAAAGGCTAAAATAAAATAACCCAAAATAAACAATCAGAAATACATGGAAATAAAAAGGCTAAAAAAATAACCCAAAATAAACAATCAGAAATACATAGAAATGAAAAGGCTAAACAAAAATGACCCAAAATAAACAATCAGAAATACATAGAAATAAAAAGGCTAAACAAATATAACCTCAAATAAACAATCAGAAATACATAGAAATAAAAAGGCTAAACAAAAATAACCCCAAATAAACAATCAGATATACATAGAAATAAAAAGGCTAAACAAAAATAACCGCAAATAAACAATCAGAAATACATAGAAATTAAAAGGCTAGACAAAAATAACCCAAAGTAAACAATCAGAAATACATAGAAATAAAAAGGCTAAACAAAAATAACCGCAAATAAACAATCAGAAATACATAGAAATAAAAAGGCTAAACAAAAAATAACCCCAAATAAACAATCAGAAATACATAGAAATAAAAAGGCTAAACAAAAAATAACCCAAAATAAACAATCAGAAATACATAGAAATAAAAAGGCTAAACAAAAATAACCGCAAATAAACAATCAGAAATACATAGAAATAAAAAGGCTAAACAAAAAGTAACCCAAAATAAACAATCAGAAATACATAGAAATGGAAAGGCTAAACAAAAATAACCCAAAATAAACAATCAGAAATACATAGAAATAAAAAGGCTAAACAAAAATAACCGCAAATAAACAATCAGAAATACATAGAAATAAAAAGGCTAAACAAAAAATAACCCAAAATAAACAATCAGAAATACATAGAAATAAAATAGGCTAACCAAAAATAACCCAAAATAAACAATCAGAAATACATAGAAATAAAAAGGCTAAACAAAAATAACCCCAAATAAACAATCAGAAATATATAGAAATAAAAAGGCTATTAAAAAATAACCCAAAATAAACAATCAGAAATACATGGAAATAAAAAGGCTAAACAAAAATAACCTAAAATAAACAATCAGAAATACATGGAAATAAAAAGGCTAAACAAAAATAACCTAAAATAAACAATCAAAAATACATAGAAATAAAAAGGCTAAACAAAAATAACCGCAAATAAACAATCAGAAATACATAGAAATAAAAAGGCTAAACAAAAAATAACCCCAAATAAACAATCAGAAATACATAGAAATAAAAAGGCTAAACAAAAAATAACCCAAAATAAACAATCAGAAATACATAGAAATAAAAAGGCTAAACAAAAAATAACCCCAAATAAACAATCAGAAATACATAGAAATAAAAAGGCTAAACAAAAATAACCCCAAATAAACAATCAGAAATATATAGAAATAAAAAGGCTATTAAAAAATAACCCAAAATAAACAATCAGAAATACATAGAAATTAAAAGGCTAGACAAAAATAACCCAAAGTAAACAATCAGAAATACATAGAAATAAAAAGGCTAAACAAATATAACCCCAAATAAACAATCAGAAATACATAGAAATAAAAAGGCTAAACAAAAATAACCCAAAATAAACAATCAGAAATACATAGAAATAAAAAGGCTAAACAAAAATAACCGCAAATAAACAATCAGAAATACATAGAAATAAAAAGGCTAAACAAAAATAACCCAAAATAAACAATCAGAAATACATAGAAATAAAAAGGCTAAACAAATATAACCTAAAATGAACAATCAGAAATACATGGAAATAAAAAGGCTAAACAAAATAACCTAAAATAAACAATAAAAAATACATAGAAATAAAAAGGCTATTAAAAAATAACCCCAAATAAACAATAAAAAATACATGGAAATAAAAAGGCTAAACAAAAATAATCCAGTTAACAATCAGAAATATACAGAAATAAAAAGGCTAATAAAAAATAACCTAAAATAAACAATCAGAAATATACAGAAATAAAAAGGCTAAACAAATATAACCCAAAATAAACAATCAGATATGAATAACCCACAAAAAATAGGAAGAGAAAAAAAAACCGCTACTCACTTGGGTGAAAAGTGTGGCCATGACGAGAAGGGAGGTTAGCGACGCCAAGACTCTCACTTGGAAGTTGGTGAGGGTGAAGTACAGAGTAAGGTAACTGATGACCAGCAGACACAGGGAAGGAATGTATACGTTCATGATGATGAAACCAGAGCGACGAAGCAGTTGCACTGAAAAGGAAACAAAAATGAACACAATGGATATGGTTATCCCCTGAGTAGCCTGTATTTGTCATTCATTTATTATTGGATATTATAAAATGAAATAGGGATTTAACAGTTGGTTGACTGAAATAATTAGGGATTTAAAGGATGGAAAATTGAAAGTTTAAGGGATTTAAAGACGTTTGACTGTAAGTCATGGATTGAAGAGACGGAAGACTTGCAAGTCAGAGATTGGCTGAACGGATGGATGTGAAAGCCAAGGGATTTATAAAATTGAGGAATGTAAGGCCAGGGGTTTATGAAATGAAAGAGATTGAGACCACGGATTTATAAAATGGAAGAGTGTGAGGCCAATAATTTCCAGAATTGAAGTGTTAAATCCTGCAGATCCATAGACTCACGTTTGACGAGCATAACTGCGAAGTCCCTGTCATTAAGATACTCGATGGCCACGTTCCCGACGAAGTACTCGACGAGGTTGGGGTTGCCCTCGAAGATGGCGTCAGTGGCGGCTTCGTCGAATACCAGGAGGCGGTTGGAGGCTGAGAGCATCGTCAGTTCCATGTGGCAATACTGTTGTGGAAAGCACACAATTAAATAAGGGAATTGGGGATTAATGAAGGTAGTTACTCTTAATCACGTAGTTGAATCGGTGGAAGTTCAAAAGTTCAACCTTGCAGTGGATGGTTATATGGTGGAGAGACTGATAAGTCTCTTTCTATAGTTTATATAAGAAAGATCTGTGGTAATGTTGTTACTGTTCTTAAAATATCTTATTTTAATTGTTCATTACTTCTCTTGTAGTTTATTTATTTCCTTTTTTCTTTCGCCAATGGGCTAATTTTTCTTATTGGAGCCCTTGGGGTTATAGCAACCTGCTTTTCCAAATGGTGTTGTAGCCTACCTAATAATAATAATAATAATAATAATAATAATAATAATAATTAGAAAATGGTTGTGGTAGCCTATTGGAAATGTTCCTAGATGACGATCTGTTGGACGAAAGTTCTAGTCCCGCTCAAGCTCGATAGTTTCATGTAGTGTCTGTAACCTCACCATCCTTGTGAGCTAAGGATGATGGGTTAGGGGGTGCCTGTAGGTCTACCCGATGAGTCATCAGTAGCCATTTCCTGGCCTCTCTGGTCCTGACTTGGATGAAGAGGGGGTATTGTCCAGTTGCTTGGGCATTATCACTGTCCCTTGCCTCTGCCACTCATGAGCGACCCTTAAACCTTCAAAGTGTTACAGTTAATAGGAGATTTCTATGATAAACAACATCCTCAATAGTAATATTTTGTGCTAAACATGACTTCGTTTTCATTAATTTGTTTACAAGTGTAATACCGTAAATTGGGTTGAAAAACATCCAGCATCCTTTAGAATAAACAGACTGGAGAATATAGATCAAGGATGAATGCCGTTTAACTCAAATGGAGGGGTTCGTCTACCCTAGAATTTCCTCCCAAGCGACTCATAAACTGAAATTAAGCGCTCCTCTATCTTAGGACACGACCCATTCGTGTCACAAGTCGTATCGTTAACTACTATTACCAAAAACGGCCAGTAAAACTGAATTCTACACATGGATTTGAGAACGCGCAGAATGATTTTTTGACGCAGATCTCCATAATAGAAGAGAAATTCCATTGATTGATGCTTATTACAAAGTGAAATGTGAGCTAATGAGATGAATTTTTATAATAAGAAAGGTAAAAGGAGGAAAGATAGCGTAAAATGATTAGCATAAGGAAATAGATGGGTCAGTGTTTTCGGTGATTTTGGACACATCGCGAAAATGGACCCGTTATTTAAAAAAAAATTCGTCAGGCCTATGCTGGAGCCTTGATACCCACTCTTGAAGTATTACTACATGAAAATATTGAGTGGACCCCTTATCTTGAAAAATACTATATGGGAAATCAAAATTCCATGGAAGGTATGTATACCTTGAAAGTCGGTACCTTCAGCATTGAGGTGTGTGTGTGTGTGTGTGTGTTTGTGCGTATGATAAAGAAAATCATAGCAGAACATTGTGGTGGCCTGTTGGTAACGTCCTTACCTGGTGATCGCCAGACTGGGGTTCGAGTCCCGCTCAAACTTGTTAGTTCCTTTAGTAGCTGCAACCTCACCATCCTTGTGAGCTAAGGATGGTGGGTTTGAGGTAGCCTATAGGTCTATCTGCTGAGTCATCAGTAGCCATTGCCTGCCCCTCCTTGGGTGGAGAGGGGGGGGGGGGCCTTGGGCACTGATAATATGTATACATTGTCAGTCTCTAGGGCATTGTCCTGCTTGCTAGGGCAATGTCACTGTCCCTTGCCTCAGCCATTCACGAGCGGACTTTAAAACTTTAAAAACATCTGTAGCCGTGATACTGAGGAAGGGTTGCATGGAGTTTCCTTCTCAACTTCAGAATGAGTCTATACAAAATGATCGTGTTTCTTTAAAAGTATATTGAAATTTCTTCTGCCATTCAAAGTAATAATTTTAATGATAAAGGCCATATGAGTGTCACGAAGAAAGTTTTACTTCTGTTATTACTTTTTAGATATTTGAATACACTTGGAAAATATATCTCCACTTATAGAACAACTGTAATATTGCTAGGATATTACTTTCAATGTGGAAATTTATACTTATTTGAAGGTTTAACCTTCCGTATACATATTATTTTGTTGAATTCTCAGTGATTATTCATTACCGTGAATCAATAAAAACGGGATTTTAACTATAATATAATACAATTATTTCCTGTTGTAAATTACATTGTTAAAAATGTAAGAGTGAAATTACATCCAAACAGATAAAAAGAAACACTGTAAATTATAGTATCACTGTTTGAGAATTTGAAAACGAATAGAAAATTGCAAAGAAAAATAAAAGAAATGTATATGACCTTCGATACGAGAAGCAGCTATATACTGTAACTGTCTTTATCCTTAATATTCTACAGAAATTACCAAGATCATTCGTTCAAAACCTCTTGTTAAGTAAAGTTTTTAAGCCCTTGTGCTAAGTCACATGCTATTACAATATTATGACTTTCTCTCATTTCTTCAATAAATAAATCGATGCCTCAGGAAGGAGTATGATAAAAAAATAAGATAATGAAATATCTCAACGGAAAATTTTAAATGTAATAAAACTTCATATCCAACAGTAAGCGGCTTTACTGACATTCATATTCATTCAAATGGTAATTTCATTAGTACATCATTGGTATTTAGAAAAATGGATTGTTTTATTTATTAAAAAATGAAGGAAGGCGATTTCCTAAAATGCTTATAAACAGTAGAAAGAAAGAAATTTATATCACACAGATTTAAAAGTAGGATATTCAAAGACGGAATGAATAATACCTAAAAAAATAAAGAAAAACCCCTGCTCAGAAAAAACACTATAAAATATAAAGTAACATCTCCAATGGGAATATATAAAAATACTACATACAGAAAACTCATCGAAAGTTAAGACCAAAATAGTTAAAAGTCCTTGATAAGACAAATTGAAAGTATTTAACTCTAAGAATAAGAAGAATTCATTTAATGCAACAGAACTTTTACAGAAAAAGAAAAAAAAAAAACCCAGAAAACAAAATCCAAGGAAGAGTTCCTCCAAATTACCTGGACGTCGAAGGGGTACATCTTGAGATCGAACTGACACTGGAAAGTGATGCTGTACTTTCTTCTCACGCTAATGGGATTCTGAGGTCCGGCGTAGACTTCATCTGAATTGAATAAGAAAGGATGAATTTCCAGGAGAGTGTCGTTAAAACCTTTAAATTACGTAATATTACATATAATGCTTAACTTAACAACAGCCAGGTTCTGTATGAAGTTAAAATGGATGATGGGAGTAACAACAGCTGTTTATGAAGTGCTGATGGAGCACGTGAATAATGGTATTTTCTTTTCCTTTCAAGAGTTGAGATTTTTCAAAGCAAAACTTTCTAACATTTATGCTTTCTTCTTTATAGGGATTGGGAAAAATATCACATGTTAGAGAGAGAGAGAGAGAGAGAGAGAGAGAGAGAGAGAGAGAGAGAGAGAGAGAGAGAGAGAGAGAGAGAGATTTTATTTTCAAGCATTCAGGTTTTGAGGGATAAATATGATACCGAAAAAAAAATCATACTAAGCAACACCAAAAACGACACCATAAACAGCAACAAAAATAAAGATGAAGTATTGGAAGAAAGAGGGAAGTATGGAAACTGTAAGAGCGAGATCATCAGTAAAGAGGAAACGCCAATAATAGCAAAAACTAGGCTTAGGAATTGAACGCAACTCACATTCCTCCGGCTCCTTGTTATCCCCCATGCTGGGTCTGCCCAACATGTTGATGACCATGGTCGCTTCGGTGTCCGCTTGAGTGATGTGGTTCCCTTTGGTGTTGGTGAAGTCGATCACGGGCACCCAGATGCCTTTCATGGTTTCGTAGGGGACTCTGATTGGAAAATGAAAGGAGACAAGTGGATCAGAAGCAGACAATCGGGAAATGGCTGGGAACTTGTTGGTATTATGTCCTTCAAGAGGAGAATAACCCTTACGTTAAAATAGCTTCCATTTACTGGAGTACATCCATGTTTCATATCATGGTGGAGATGGGCTGATTTTTATCTATTGTGCACAATTCGATAGGAATTTATAGAGCAGAGCAAAATTCAACTTCAATCTTTCTTTAAAGCCAAATAGCTTAAGTCTATTGCTAAAGGTTTTTTTCGATTCAGATGTACAGGCTCGAATCCTGGCCAAGCTGCAATTTTCCGACTTGACCCAAAATTTATCAGAAATCTGCCGCCTCACTTCGTGTAACACCCAGGAAACCTTTGGTTACACTGGCCACTGCAGCCAATCTGTTTGTGTTCATCTGTGTTATTTTGATTATATAATTAATCCCTCAATTCAACTGCTCTTTCCTCTACCGTGGCTTGCTTTGCTTGCAACTTGAGATTATCTCACTGCTCCTCTGTTCTAGGAAGTGGTACATGTTGTGCTATGAGCATTTGTCAAGTGGGCAAGTAAACTTATATTTGCTTCCCTCCCAATTTAAAATGATCTCACTGCTCCTCTGTTCTGACAAAGGGTACATGTTGTGCTACGTGCACTTGCTTTGCAGACAAGTAAACCTGGACTCGTCATTCTCTCAGATCATTTTCCTCTGATCTTGTGTAAAGACAGAAGAGACAGCGATATTCTGGCAGGTATCGTACATTGGACACCATAGTTTCTGTGTGGTAGGAAGAGCGACAGTCTTGGATCACAAGTCGGAATACTGCAGCCAGTTTTGCAGTTAATTCAAACAACTTGCCTTCTCCATCATCAGGGTCAATACTGCATAATATTCTGGAAGTTTTATTCCAGATGTGACCAGATTGTGGAAGGATATTCCTAATCTAGTAATTTAACTGGTGGAACTTGCAAAGTTCAAACTTATTGCTAATGCCTTTTCTTTGTTGAACAGGTTTCTACAAGTCTTACATCAATTCATTGTTTATTCGTTGCTTCAATGTTCCGTTTGCCACTGGGAGGCTTTCCCGAGTTGATATCTGGGGATAGTAGCCTTCTGTTTTTTCAATTAGGATTTTAGCTTGGCCAGTAATAATAATAATAATAATGATAATTTGTTACTTAAATTTGGTTTCCCAATATTATCATATTTCAAATTTTTACCTTCATAGCCTTTATAATTGAGTGTAATTCCAACATTCAACCATAGAAGCCCTGATGAAGAGCCATGGGAAAAAGTGGTTCGAAACAGATGTCAGCACCAGATACTAAATGGAACAACAATTGAAGTTTTAGTCTTTTTTCTGAAAGCCATGTAGGGTTTAGTTTATCTAGAGAGATGTCTTCGATTTTTAGACAACATAAATACATCACATACTGATACATAAAACACGCACACACACACACACACACACACATATATATATATATATATATATATATATATATATATATATATATATATATATATATATATATATATATATTCTAGACTTAGCATATTTTATCATCTCTTCAAGAAACTTCAATGACCTATCTAAAAAGTAAGGGAAAAAAGCAAGTTGCATCTTCTCTTTCATTCAAGCACCTCTAACAATATCAAAACAGACCACTCATGATTAACAGTGGAATTCTTCAACTTAATTCATTGTGGAAGCCTTTGGGAAAAACACGGCCTGGAAATCTGCTGGGCTGGAGTTCGAGACCCACTCAAGCTCGATTGTTTCTTGCAGTGTGTGCAACCTCACCATCCTTGTGAGCTATGGATGGGGGGGAGGATAGGGGGTCAGAGAACCTATAGGTCTACCTGCCGAGTGATCAGCAGCCATTTCCTGGCACTCCTAGCATGGGTGGAGAGGGGCTTATGCGCTGATCGTATGCAACATGGTCAGTCTAGGAATTCATACAAGGACTCTTTCTATACTAGATGACCAAAAAGGTCAGCTCAAGAAGGGTAATGTACACTAATTTCCAAGAAACAGCCACCTTCCTATTTGTTAAGCCAATGTCAAAACAGCTTCATTATCGTAGAAGATTCTACAAGGATTGAAGTTCTGTAGTCATAGGAAACCCAAAAAAACTCTGATTGAAATGGTCAACTACCTCTAGGTATAAACTCAAGATATTGTGCAAAAATTTTTTAAAAATTACTTAAATCTAGATAACACACAATTTGAAAGTCTCCAAGTAAACCAAAGATGGCAGCTCTTGCACAAAATTCAATATACAGAAAAAGAAATTTGAATGCCATTGCAAATGTGAAGCCTCAACCAAAGAAGTGAACTAAACTAGAGTCAATTTCATCATTATCATTAAGATCTTGACCTGTAACGTACAGATTACTTTCATTTACAACTTATATGGTACAAACAGATCTTTCAATTCAATTCTGGTATTACATTGGGGCACACTATTCTGTTTCCTCACTTTACAACTTTTATAAGAGGAGATTTCGTTTTTACAAATATAAAATATACTCATTTATTAAGTGTTAAGTTTATCCTCATCCTTACCTGTTAAGTGTGTAATCCTCATTCAGAT
>NC_090733.1:113949595-113952095 GCF_036898095.1 Palaemon carinicauda
CGCGCCATATTTGGGCAGCAAAAGATTGCCTGTATTGGAAATCCTTACTTGATAAGAAGCTTCAGAAAGCGCTAACTCAGATCCGCTGTAAATTCTCTGCTAGAGTTAGAAGAAGCACAAGCTCACTAGCTATCTAGAGCAACAATTCTTTACACGCTTACATAACCAGCACAGGATTGGTATCCATATTTACTACAGGTGTAAATGCCATATAGAAGATAAGGATGATCAATTTCGAACTGTAAGTGGAATGGTACAAGGTTTCACAAGTGGATGGGAACTTTTTGTTAAAAACATCTATGACGCAGGCAGTTAAATCGGTGGAACTTCATAAGTTGAAAATTGCAGCGAATGTTTTAAACTTTAAACAGTATGACTTAAGTCTACTTTTATAGTTCATTTATGAAAGATCTATTTTAATGTTGTTACTGCTCTGAAAATATGTTATTTTAATAATTTCTCTTGTAGTTTATTTTTTTTCTTCATAAGGCTATTTTCCCACGTTCGAGCTCATGGACTTATAGTATCCGGCTTTTCCAACTAGGGTTGTAGGTTAGCTAGTAATATTAATAACAACCTAAGCAAAGAGGTATGTACTTAGCAGTTAGAAGAGTATGGTCGTAGGGAACAGGGTTGTGAAAAGCAAGGAGATTGTAAATCTATCCCAAAAAATTTCCTGTGCATCGTATAGTTAAACCCTTTTTAAACATAATCCTTTTAAATCAACTTTCCGTCCATTAACCACTGTATTTCCATCTGAACTTTTCTCATTTTTCACTCAAGAGATAAATGCAGAAAATTCAGGATTGGAAATGCATAATGGTTATGCACAAAGAATGAAGGAATGTTAATGTGAATGATAGCTCAAGAAGCCTTGTAACTGCCATGACCTACTGTACAGCGAAAGACTGATTCTAAGTTTACCGAGTCCGTTAGTGTTCTACGTGAATACAAGAAACATTAGTAATTAAATTTACGGATTCAACGTCTAGTAGTCTTAGAAAAAACCTAAATTCACGAATAAACTAACAATTGCATGTATTGATTCAACACTTGGTCTAATCATTAGAGCACTACAGATATTAACGAAAAACTACCAAATTGCCTCTAAGCCACCTTAGCAAAAAGCTCCATCTTCCTCTGATACTACATAACACAACAATCAATATATAATATTTTGTTCTTGATATTTACTTACTGAAAACACCGCCTCTGTCGACAACTAATGCTGACGTCCGCAAATCCAAGGGCGGGTAGAACGAACACGAAGGAATTAGAAGAGGGTTCTAGGTCAGTACTCAAGGAAACACACAACTGTTGGTTGGCTCATTGACATTATAGTTATGGGGAACAAGATGTGAAAAGGAGCTTTCATTTTCTTCTTCTCCGTCTCTGGTTGTTATTGTGACTAGCGAGTTCTAATTTCAGTGTAACTACAAGGCACATTTACCTAGACTGACACTACTTGTGTTTGCATTGCAAGCAGCGTACAGGCATGCGGTGTCCACAGAGCAACGCATGGTCTTCTGGCATCTTTCAGGGCCTTGTCTTCAAACAGTGCACCAGGTGATGGAAGCAAAATGGAAGCCACTCGACTTTCATGTTGCTTCCAATATTGGCTACTCAGTTAGATGGCAAGAAGCCAGGAATTGCCGGAAAATGCACTTGCACGACACCACCTCAGCACAGTCCCAACAGACTGGAGAGGGGAAAAGATTAATTTTTAGACTATTTACATGGCACAGCCCATTTAGCAGTGACAGCGTGTAGGAGAGAACAGTGGCAAGAACAGTGATTTTGTCGGGGGAGGAATGCACGGAAAGACAGAGAGATTTGGAAGAAATGTTAGAAATAACAGAAAAAAATAGGAAGAGTTGAAGCTGTAGCAGTAGAAAGGGAAGACAACAGAGTGAAATGAAATTCGCCCGTCATTTGTTTCTAGCATCTGATTGCAGGTGCTTCAAGAGGTGAGGAACAACGCTAGTTTTGACAATTCTTATTTCTTTCACGAGCTTTTTGTACTTACCGATATTAATGACCTCCAACGGGCTTTGAGGAGCAGGACCTAAATGGAGGAGGAAGCAGATAAGCCGGCTTTAGCAAGTGCCGCTGTAGAGATAACGCACAAGTCTTAGGTGACACCTAAGATGATGAAATGCAGTTTTGTGCCTAAATGAGACTACTTTGACCGGAGGTCAAATCTACGGGAGCAAGAGGTAAGTCATTTTGTTTTAATCGTTTAGTAAAATCAAAGCGCATGGAGGCCATTTTGTATACGAAAGCTATGTCGATGGTCTTGCAAAAACAATGCTCATCTTGGGAGTACAGTGTTGGGTTTAATGAAACAGCATCTAACAGTAATGAAAAAACGACTATGGGGTACTTTTTTGTAACTGATAAACAAAGGAAAATGGAACAGCATTTAATGCCATTGAACATGTGGCATTATATAAAAAAAAGCAAACAAAAAGATGAAAAATACATAATGAACAAGTTTTAA
>NC_090733.1:113959595-113964595 GCF_036898095.1 Palaemon carinicauda
AGGCTGCTCGCACTCCTTTAATAGCTGGGATTGACATTCCTATTTTATCCCTAAGATACACTAGAAAATCAGCTATGTCAGGGACCGAGGCTTCGAGAGGTCTTATTTGTTTTGTCGCGCACCATTTCGTAAAGGCGGCCCACTTCGCCTGGTAGACTACGGTAGAGGATTTTCTTAGATATAGGGACATCCTCTTAGCTGTGGAGGAGGAGAACCCCTCCTTCCTCAGGAGTCGCTCGATAGTCTCCAGGCGTGAAGGCGAAGAGAGAGAGGGTTGTCGTGGAACCTGAGGAAGTGCGGTTGACTCAGTAGATCTGACCTGGGGGGCAGAGGCCATGGCGGATGGCTTGCCAGGTCTTTCAGATCCGCGAACCACTCTCTCTCCGGCCACCAGGGCGCTACCAAAGTCATCTTTAGGTTTTGGGCGGTTCTTACTCTGTTGAGCACTTGTCTTAGCAGCGTGAAGGGGGGAAAGGCATAAACGTCCAGGTTGTCCCACCTGTGCTGGAAGGCGTCTTCTAGGGCTGCTCCTTCGTCTGGTACCGGGGAGCAATAAACCGGTAACTTGGCGTTGAGCTTTGTTGCGAATAGGTCTATCACCGGGGAGCCCCAGCGTTGAAGGATGAGTCTGGCTACCGCTGGTTGTAGGGACCATTCCGTCCCTACTATCTGACCTACCCTGCTGAGGCCGTCGGCTAGCACGTTCTTTTTCCCGGGGATGAACCTTGCTAGCAGTGTTACCTGGTGTTCGTCCGCCCAGTGCAAGATGTCTACAGTGAGGTCGCACAGTTCCTTCGACTTCATGCCCCCTTGTTTCTTGATGTAGGCTACCACCGTGGCGTTGTCGCACATTAGGGCCACGGTGTTTCCCTTCAACCGACTTGCAAAGTGCAGACATGCCTTTTGTACTGCTTTTAGCTCTAGGACGTTGATGTGGTGATGCTTTTCGGTCTCTGACCAGGTCCCGCTTGCTGTTTCCTCCCGCAGGTGGGCTCCCCACCCTAGGCTGGAGGCGTCCGTGAACAGGAGAAACTCGGGAGGACAGGACCCGAGGGGCATCCCCTTGAGGGAGTTCGACCGGCATCTCCACCATTTCAAGGCTGTTTCCGTGTGCGGAAGGACTGGGATCGATGTTTTCTGAGAGCCTGTCTGGGACCATAGAGCCTTGAGGTTCCATTGTACGGGTCTGAGTCGTAACTTCCCTTGGGGGACTAGCTTCTCTAATGAGACCAGATGGCCTATCAGCCTCTGCCAGTCTTTCGCTTTCCTGGGAAGCCCCGACAGGAACGGCTGAATGATCTTGACGAGGTTCTGTATCCTGTCTTCCGAGGGGAAGGCCTTCCCCTGCACGGTGTCCAACGTCATCCCCAAGTACCCCATTTTGTTGGACGGCGTTAGGTTCGATTTCTCCAGGTTGATAATGACTCCCAGACTCCTGCAGAAACGGAGGAGGTCCTTTCCTTGTTCTTCCAAGAGGGCCTTTGAACTGGAAAGGAGCAACCAGTCGTCCAGGTACCTGATGAGGCGGATACCTCGTTCGTGAGCCCATACTGAGACTGTCGCGAAGACCCTCGTGAACACCTGAGGGGCCGTCGACAGTCCGAAGCAGAGGGTCCGGAACTGCAGGATCTGGGAGCCCCATTTTACCCGGAGGAACTTCCGACTCGACGGGTGGACTGGAATTTGGAAGTACGCATCCTTGAGGTCGACCGTCATCATAAAATCTTTCTCCCTCAAGGACATCAGGACGGATTTTGGGGTGTCCATCTTGAAGTCCGTCTTCTTGACGAACCTGTTGAGGGCCGACAGGTCTATCACCGGTCTCCACCCCCCCGTTGCTTTCTCCACCAGGAACAGGCGGCTGTAGAAGCCTGGCCCTGGGAGAAGGACTTCTTCCATGGCTCCCTTTTCCAACATGGAGGAAACTTCTTTTTGTAGGGTAGCCCTTTTCAACGGGTCCCTGGGAGCTAACCATTCTGTTTGGGTGGCTGGGATCAGAGGGGGTGAGTCCGCTATGAAGGGGATCCTGTAGCCTTCTTTCAGGACGGACACCGTCCAAGCATCCGCCCCATACGTTTTCCATGCTTGCCAATGGGGTCTGAGGCATCCCCCAACCCGAGGCTTGGGCGGGAGTAGGGGGCCTCTCCCTCTACCTTCTCCTAGAGGGGCGGCCTGATCTGCCCCTCTTCGAGGCGGAGTAACCCGACCTGAAGGAGTTGGCAGAAGTTGTAGTTCCCCTGCGGGAGGGCTGAGGAGATGATGACCAGGAAGAGGAGTGGGCGTCCCTCCTTGAAGAGCTGGGAACAGCTTGAGGGGTCACGGTCCTATCCGAGACTGACCTCTTATACGGAGGTCTCCTGGAGGATGATTGCTTAGGGTCGTTGACTTCTCTCCTCTTGGACACCTTCTCCATCAGTTCTTCCAATTCCTTCAAAGGAAACAGGGACTCTCCTCCTAGGGGTAGGGTGCGAATGACTCGCGCCTGTCTGTCTGGGATTTTCCTTGCTACCCTGGAAAGCACTGTGTCCCTCTTCCGGAGGACCCAGTTGGCCGTCAGGGAGAGAGCCTGGTATGCCATAAATTTGAGCGCTTTCCCCCCGGAAGTGATAATGTCCGACAGGAGACTCTGTTGTTCCGGGTCGTCGGGGTCTGTGGAGGCCTGTACATTCACTAACGTGGAGGCCCACCAGTCCAGCCATGAAGAGACGTTAATCATGTCCCTCGACATCTCCTCCATCATGCCTGCTTCAGAAGCCGAGAAGGACACAGGGGCTGAGCTGGCCCTTTCGTCCGAGCCGCCTTGTCCTAGGACATCCACGGCTGAGTCCACTCTACAGGGGCCCGGGCGGCGTCCTTCTGGGATATAAATTTTGGCCTGTAGTTTCAGACCCTGGAGGAGTTTGGAGGAACTCTGGGACCTGGGGGCCTCCGCAGTGCTGGCCACCAAGTTATCTATGTACTCCTGGCCGAGTACTAGGTCTGGGGCGAGGGGCAGGGCCAGGGAGGACTTCGGAAGGACGTCCCGATGTGTGTACCTCAAGAGGCTCGACCTCCAGGTATTCACCTTCGGCGCCTCGGGTTCAGGAATCCCATGGGTCCTCCTGATGCGGGCTACCACCCTTCTGTAGGCGGAGTCCTCCGACGGGGAAACCTCGCCTCCGTCGACCGAGGTATCGGCTTGGCTAGGGGGAGCCGTGCTTGGGAGGTAGACTGGCCTCTCCCTACTAGGTCCCAGGGAGGCCGTCCCGCAACCGTAGGGCGCACCGTACACGGTCGGGTCTCGCCGTGTGGCGGGTGCCACCGACCCCGGGAGGCCATTCGACTGGGCCAAGGCTCTGGACGCGGAGGACACGGTCCCGGTGGGAAGACCCGAACCCGGCAACCGGTCCTTCCCGCTCGACGTCCGACCCGGTTGGGCTGGTTCGGTCGGGCTGGCTTCTCGGAAGCGCGCTTCCTCCCGCCGGGTGGGGTGAACCGAAGGCCTCGAGGACTTGTGCCTGAGAGTGAGGTCCTTCTTGCGTGGCCGGTCGAGCGGTTCCAAGTTGTATGTAGGCAGTGACAACTTGGAGGCTCGATCACTGGACCGAGAGTCTGGCGAGCGGTGCTTCTTGGACTCTCCTGGGGGCACGTAAAACCATTCGCCGCCGCCGGGAGAGACCTCCCTCTTGTACCTACGGGAGTGAGAGCGTGGGCGCCTCCTACTGTGCCGCGACCTCGACCTAGAGCGAGAACGATCGCTATCGGTCCGCGCTCTCTTACGGTGCCGTCTCTCCCTGCGTTCTCCCTCGGAGGATGAGCCTTCTTCCGAAGAGTCCGAGGGTGCCACGTTCTTCCCGTAACGACTGCTAGAGTGATGCGCAGGGGAGGCCCTTCGCCGCCGACCGTCCGAGACAGGGTGCTGGAGAAAGTCCTCGGGAACTGCCGTGGATACCGAGGGTACTGAGACCACTCTTCTGGCGGGGGGGAACCCGACGCACCGGCCCACGAGGGCGGGGGGGGGGAGACCGAGAACGCCACACTGCCCCATACCGGGTCTTCCGAGGAAGCGTGTCCCCTGCCACGTGGCCCGATCCGCCCGAAACACTCGCGGCCCTTCCGTTTACTCCCGAGGGGCCAGCCCTTGGTTCCTCCGTCACACTGGGTTCACTTGGGAGGACACTATGGGTCACAATTACACTGGGGGCTTGCTGGCCACTCCTCTGCGAAGGAGACGGAGAGGCCGAGGCTTCGTCGGACCGATCACTGACCGACTGTAAGGAAGACACGCCATTCACTTTCTTTGGGGAACGCTTAGACGACTTCTTTTTCTTAGTACCATAACGTACCCACTGAATTCCGTCCCAACTCACGCACTCGGAACATGTGTCCGAGGAGGAACAAACTTTACCCCTGCACGTGGAACAAAGGGAATGCGGGTCCACCTCTGGTTTAGAGAGGAAAGCCCCACACGACTTTCCTGCTCTAGGACCAGGACAACGACGCACGTTCTCCATCGTTCGCACACGAAGGTCAACACTAACGAGTTACAGAAAAACCCTGGATAACACAAGGGAAACGGACTGAGGACACTTTGCGAAAACGCACTATCGCAGAAAAAACACAAGTCCGTACACTGGGAACACGTGGGAACACAACGCGCCAAAGGATCGAAAGATTTAAGCGAGAGAGTGAGATGCTTCGGATCTCACGACCAAGGACTTAATGATGTCCTGACCCGGGAAAAGCAGTGACCTGCCCTAATCCGGGCCGAAGGAATTATCCTGGCGGCGGGGGTAGTAACTATCGGGAGCGAGATAGGGGGGTAGCGCGGGAAATCTTGGTCGAGTTTGAGAGAGGATCAAGGACCCTCCGAAGAGGTAATTCGAGGTAAAGTATTCGTGTCGGAACAAAACTGAATTTAAAATGGAAACGATTTTATAAGATTTAGAAGATGATTATAAGATGAAAAAGTTACGAACAAATTAAATTATAGAAATGAAGTATGAAGATAAACTAATGAA
>NC_090733.1:113967095-113969595 GCF_036898095.1 Palaemon carinicauda
TTTTGTTTTGGCACTGCCTTAATTTTCTTTTTTTGCACTGTCTTAATCTTATTTTTTTGCACTGCCTTAATTTCATTTTTTTTGCGCTGCCTTAATTTTATTTTTTTGCACTGCCTTAATTTTCTTTTTTCCTTCCTAGTTTCTCTGTAACGGATCCTCTCTGCAGCTGACTGGTATCGTCATGTTCGAAGAGGATCCAGTCGTGCATGGCGTATCCTAACATCTCTAGATTTACTTTTACTGCATGTGAATTACATGATAAAAATTATGAAATGTGCCATATGACCTGGTCCTGGGGCCAGGGGTATCATTCAGCGCCGAGGTGTAAATGAGGAACACAATGCAGTTGCAATGTGAAGTAAAATGCAAGTTTGGAAAGCAAGATGGAAGAGAGAAAATGGGAACGAAGATAAAGTAGAGGGATAAAAAGTTTAAGAAACTAGGAGCCTACAGTACATAACGTGAGGAGCACTGGCGGCGCTACCCTTCAACGGTATAAAATTGATTTTCATCAAGAATTTGAGAGAAAAACTATACCTTGAGTTTAATGTTCACATTTACACAATAACATGCATTAAGTAATTAATATATATATATATATATATATATATATATATATATATATATACATATATATATATGTACACACACACACACATATATATATATATATATATATATATATATATATATATATATATGTACACACACACACACACACACACACATATATATATATATATATATATATATATATATATATATATATATATATATATATATATATATATATAGTCAGCCCTCAGTATTTGCAGGTTCTATTTTCTCAGATTCAGACATTTTCGATACAGAGAACCATATACATATACACAAACCATATTTCTAATACTCTCAATAATATATACTATAAAATACAATTTATAACACATTTACGTACTCCCTATAAATACCTGGGGATAATAAAATCAATCATGTGATTCACCTGCATACTATATATGAACAATCAAAGGCTTCAATATATTTTACTATCTCTAACTTTGGGCATCCGATTCTCTGAAAGATCTCTGGGCAAACTAATGATGCTAATGATAATCTACAGACCAAATTCCTAGCAGGTGGGTTATACAGTTTCCCCACTTTTCCAAATGTGGGAATTCCACTTGGGAAAGGATAGTTTCTTCATTTATTTTCTCTCCATATTCAAGGCTTTTGAAGGAAAAAATGTGGAGTTCGATCAAGAAATAACTACAACAACAACAACAACAACAACAACAACAACAACAACTACTACTACTACTACTACTACTACTACTACTAATAATAATAATAATAAAAATAATGTTACTACCACAGTTGCTTAAACTACAATTACTACTATTCTTCCTACTACTACTACTACTACTACTACTACTACTACTACTACTAATAATAATAATAATAATAATATCAATGATAATAAAAACAACGAATTCGTATCACATGGTAGAGGCAATCTCCAGCATCCACCACCTGTCCTTTAAATCTTTTGATCTAAGTGGTGACCTAATACAACACAAACTTTCTTTTGACCTTTCTGCCAGCGACCTTTTCCTGCATCGGACGATCATATATTTTCAAAAAACTTTTCTTCACAAGCAAAACAAGATATTGCTCATTGCGGTACGATGGGTCTTATTTATGGAACCCCAAACGGTGGATGAAGCATTATTATTTTTTTTTTTTTTTAAATGGAATGCTTTTATTATCTGTTTTGGCGTCGGTAAAACGTTACGTGAGTTTGAGTTATGTGGATATAGATATTTTTTTTTTTTTTAACAAACAATACTATATAGGAGTGGGTATATATTTAAACACTCATACACATACGCACACACGCACACACACGCTCACCCATAGCATTTTTCATCACCATGCTAGCCACTGCTGAGGAGGCGTTAGACTGATGGCTCACAGTAAATCAAACTATAGAATGGGTGGCCCTGACCAGCATAGCTTTGCTGTTCCTGGTGATACACAAACCCTTTGACCACGTTAAGGTATCCCCACTGAGGGATACACACACACACACACACACACACATATATATATATATATATATATATATTCAGGTAAACAAACACGCCATTTGTATATATATATATATATATATATATATATATATGTATATATCTATATATATACACAAAACCATAAACACATATATATATATATGTATATATATATATATATATATATATATATATATATATACATGAGTGTGTGCATATGTGTGCCTACATACACACAAACACACACACACACACACACATATATATATATATATATATATATATACATATATACATATTTATAAATATTATATGTACATATGTATATATATATATATATATATATATATATATATCTATACACAAAACCATAAACATATATATATATATATATATATATATACATGAGTGTGTGCATATGTGTGCCTACATACACACAAACACACACACAC
>NC_090733.1:113974595-113982095 GCF_036898095.1 Palaemon carinicauda
GAATTAGTTGGGTTGAAGATCAGCTGATCGAAAATATTTCCACGATTGATGAACGTTTTCGAGTTTTCAATTATAATAAATAGAAGAGAAGAAAAGATGAAAATGATTGAAATAAAAGAGGAAGGAAAATATATCCAGGATTGATGCACTTTTCGAGTTTCCAAATATAATAAATAGAAAAGAAGTGATGAAAGTGATTGAAATTTAAGATGAAGGAATGAAGGAGAGGAAAAGAAAATAGGATTAGCGACGGAGGCAAAGTGAAGTGAAAGCAAAATGACAGACGGAGGTAGGATTATAATAAAATGAATTAGGAGGAAAAGGAAAGGAAAATAGGAAGATGACGCACGGAGAAAGGAGAAGGTGAAGAAAAACGTCGATGCGTATCGAAGGGGGAATCAGACGCAGGCGAAAGTGGGGTGGGGTGGGGTGGGGGTAGAGTGGTAATTGTGGGGAGAGGGGGAAGGGGAGGAGGGGAAAGCGTCACATCAAAAGAGAGAGAGAGAGAGAGAGAGAGAGAGAGAGAGAGAGAGAGAGAGAGAGAGAGAGAAAGCAATGCTCTTGAATAGTTTCAGATACTGAAATGTAAACTGACTTCACCAGTACCTAAAATGGTCTCAAGTTAATCGTTTACGTCTCCAAATAGAGTCCGTTTTCTCTCCCTCTTTTATCAGAAACGAAGACTCGGGTGAAAATCTATGGAGGATCGAGAGTCTACTTTAAGTTACGACGAAGAGGGAGATCTTCCTAGTCTTTAAGTGTCCTTCCTCCGTCACGATTAAAGCTTTCAATATGAAATGTAAACTGTATGAAATGAGACGTTCAATTAGAAAATATAATACATGAAATAGAATATAAGTTTTATAGAAAATCGAAATATATGAAACCTGTATAGAAACAAAACACGAAATTATATTTACCATTTAAAACAAAATTCCCAACTTCTCCCCTTCAATTTCTCCCTTTATCAGTCATGGTTAAGTTTTTTTTCGATATTATACAGAAGGTTGAAACCCGTTACCCTCCAAAAAAAAAAAAAAAAAAAATCATAGACGACATGTCACCCTTATAGAAGATTGAAATTCCATCTAAGTGATTACACCCAATCTCATCGAAAGGATTCGATTCCATAAGAGTCTTCAGAAATTGAACTGCAATAGATTGACGAAGACGAGGGTGAAGAATTGATAAGTCATTGGTTACTGATTACCTGCCATCACACGTTCCAGATGTTGGATGGGTGGCGAAGAGTGACATCAAAGGTGGATGATGCTGATGAATGCAATCAAAGGATGAATTTCTGAAGGATTTAGGATTTATTTTGGGAATGCCGATGAAGGGAACGAAGAGAAAGTAAATATATAGAGGAAGAGAAGAAAAAGAACAAGAAAATTGACAAGAAGAAGTAAAAAGAGACTGACAACATCGAGAGGCATTGGAAGGCGAGTCAAAGGTGGCAATGTTGAGAGAGAGAGAGAGAGAGAGAGAGAGAGAGAGAGAGAGAGAGAGAGAGAGAGAGACGGGGGAATGTTGAAATGGATAGGGAAGGGCGTGGAAGGCACGCACAATGAGAGAGAGAGAGAGAGAGAGAGAGAGAGAGAGAGAGAGAGAGAGAGAGAGAGAGATGCTTCCTATTCAAAAGGGGATTAGGGAGAAAAGGGAACGCCGAGGGGGGCGTGGTCACTATACCAGGTGCACGACGCTTGAGGCTGGCTCACTCACTCTCTCTCTCTCTCTCTCTCTCTCTCTCTCTCTCTCTCTCTCTCTCTCCCCTTTAACTTCTGGAAGATTAATGCTACGGAAATGCTCCACGTGGAGCAGGAGGCCGCTCGAGAGAAAAAGCGTCCATGGAACGTTTATAAGTGTCACTAAAAGCCGGTTGTTAAAAAGTTGCAGACTCTCCTACGACAATTATGGCTACAATGCAAATCGGATCTAAGAGGAGAGAGAGAGAGAGAGAGAGAGAGAGAGAGAGAGAGAGAGAGAGAGAGAGAGAGAGAGAGAGCGTCGGGCTAAAACCATGACTTGTAATGGAACAAGCGTTACCTAAAATTATATGTGAAGAGAAAAAAAAATACCCTTAAAGAGGTGGTACCAGGGGTAAGAGGTGAAGGAGAAATCTTATTTGCATAATGTAGCATAACTTTAAAATAAGAATCAGTGAATTAGTACAATTGGGCTCAATAATTCCGGTACAATTCACGGGTGGCTAAGGAGACGTCTGGCAACTATACATTGTAACAGGTAACGCCGAGTTTAGCAAAAGGGAAACTGTTGGCAACGTTGCCTGTAAAACAGTCACGGAGATCGTAAACACGTGATCTAAAGGATTGTTATTAATTTTACGAAGCGCTGTATAGAAAAAATATTGTTATTTGCTTAACGGTATTTTGTAAAATTGTTAAGAATTCCTTTGACAACGTGTTTGTGAGCTTAACGACTTTGTTTTGCAGACAGTGTTGCCAACAGTTTCTCTATTCAAAGGTTTCAAAGGTCGCTCATGAATGGCAGAGGCAAGGGACAGAGACATTGCCCTAGCAATCAGGACAATGCCCCAGAGACTGACCATATATTAAATGATCAGCGCCCAAGCCTCCTCTCCTCCCAAGCTAGGACCAGGGAGGACCAGGCAGTGGCTGCTGATGACTCCTCAGCAGATAGACCTAAAGGCTCTCCCAACCCCCGCCCCCCACCTTAGCTCACAAGGATGTGTTATCTGTTATCTGCTATAATGTTTAGCTGACAGACGTCTCTTTAGCTTTCCGTGAAGTGTACCAGAATTAATGAAGCCAACTGCACAATAGGTCGAAGCAAGCGGTTTACGATTTAGCAGAAATCAATTTTTAGAATACCCAGAAAATTGATAGGTAGTGACATATAAAGGGACAATAGACAGCCACGGTGAAATTAACTTCTTATACAAGATAAGACAAAAAATCAAGAGTTAATATAAAGAGGAACCTTTGACTTCTGTACCGTAAAATTAATCCCGTTAATTATAAAAGAGAATTTTCATCAGGTGGAAATAAAAAAAATCAGACCTAATTTAGGTTCGGGGATTTTTTCACCCCCCCCCCTACATAGGTTCCAACAAGGACTTTATTTCTTGTAAAACGAAGTATTTTGCCCTTTGCGCTTGAAGCCGATTGATTCATGTTTGCTTTTCTCCATCTTCTCTTTTTCAACTGTCGTGTTTTTAAAGGTTTTAAAGGCCGCTCATGAATGGCTGAGGCAAAGGACAGTGACATTGCCCTATCAATCAGGACAATGCCCTAGAGACTGACCATATATCATATGATCAGCGCCCAAGCCCCCTCTCCACCCAAGCTAGGACCAGGAACAGCCAGGCAATGGCTGCTGAGGACTCAACAGATAGACCTATAGGCTCCCCCAAACCCCCAACCTTAGCTCACAAGGATGGTAAGGTTGCAGACACTAATGGCACAAACGAGACTGAGGGGGACTCGAATCCCAGACTGGCAAACACCAGGCAGAGACGTTACCAATCAGGCCACAACAACCCTATACAAGATTATTTAGTTGCCTTTCCGGATGAAATTCAATTGATTGAATGAATTTGGGCACACGGTTTAGCACAGGGGCCAGGAAGACCATTCAAAAACAAATTGTATTAGCAAGAAAACTTACTTTTGCCGCATCAAGCAAAATTACAGAGGTTGGACAGCAAAATGTAGGTAAAATAGAAGGGTAAAAAGTGTATTTAGCTAAGGAGCCTGAGATTGCTTCAAAGATTAAAGTAATGCCTACATTTTACTATGTGAAGTGCACTGAATGCACTAGCCCCTTCAGAGGATTTCCTATCTGGCGGACATCCTTACCGCACCAAGGTAAATTACAGCCAAACTTTAAAATGCAACCAACCAAAGTCAACTATCTACCAGTTTCATGATTCACAAATTACGTTAACCGAATTTTATACTTAAGATGGATATTTCGAGGAGATATTCTAACTCATCAAACAATAAAGAAGAATGCTCTCATTCTTACCTGATTCTAATATATAAAAAATATCGCAAAATTCTAAATACCTTTTATATATAGTTCTTATAAAAAAGGATGGATTTTTAACCACTGTTGCGCACAAACTCCCCCAAAGAGCTTGCATACGAATACCGCTGACTTCGAGAAAGAACTTTCGAAAAGAAAACGCTTTCAATGTAAACTACCAAAAAGAAGGGACCAGAAAGACCCTAAGATGGTCCACGGCAGAGCCTTTTGCCCTAAAATCTCTCCACAAATGGACTGTTCACTTGTTGGACTGCTCTCATCGGATCCATAATGGCCCTAACACGGTTTTCTTTTCCTTTTCGGTGTTTCCTAGGAGGACCTTTGCTTGAAACAAATGCATGCGATTTCTTGTCTTCTCTTGAACTTTCTCTAATTATTGCATCTTTTCTGCTTGTATTTATCTTGTCCTTTCTATTCAAGTGAGTTTTGGACATTCATTCTTGGATTAATTTTCTTTTCTGTTTATACTTATTTTGTTCTTCCTATTTAAGTGACTTTTTGGTATTCAATCCCGTTTTAATTTTTTTTTTTCTGTTTACACTTATTTCGTTCTTCCCATTCAAGCGAGTTTTCGGCATTCATTCTTGGATTAATTTTCTTTTCTGTTTATACTTATTTTGTTCTTCCTATTTAAGTGAGTTTTTGGTATTCAATCCTGTATTAATTTTCTTTCCTGTTTACAGTTATTTCGTTCTTCCTATTCATATGAGTATTTGGCATTAATTCTTGGGTTAATTTCCTTTTTTCTGTGTTTTAATCAGACCTTATATCGACAATCTTTTTAGGCCTATACAATAAGTTCAATGAATACTATCTTGGAAACTCATCTTGGAATTTCGGCATCTGGTATTCTATCTTCTATTCTCATGGGAAACCAGTGTTGTAGGTCTACGCATGACGGGGTTATTAATTCACCTTTTTATTTTTGTTGGTTAATCAATTCTTTATTTATCCTAATTGGGAACTCGTATTATTTGACTTCAGATACGACAAGTAAGAACTGATGTGTTCATACTGATGCAAAGTTCACTGGTTTAAATGTCCTTTTATTTATGGATGTGTTTATATTTCTGTTTTTGTTAATTTTATGATAAAAAAAATCCCATATGTTAGCGCATGATATATCATCTTAATGAATAATAATAATAATAATAATAATAATAATAATAATAATAATAATAATGATAATAATAATAATAATAATAATAATGATAATATTGGTAATAGTAATAATAATAATAATGATAATCATATGGGTAATAATAATAACAATGATAATTCTAAATAGTAATAATAATAATAACAATGATAATTCTAAATAGTAATAATAATAATAATAATAATAATAATAATCATATCGGTAATAATAATAACAACAATGATAATTCTAAATAATAATAATAATAATAATAATAATAATAATAATAATAATAATAATAATAATAATAATAATAATAATTACTGAAGAAGAGACGAGATGTCTGAGAAAATTTACACTATTCCTAGTTTTTGTGCAAGTTCCCTACCTAATTATTTTCAGGCAATGAAACCTATTTTCCAAAACCTTTTTTTCTATCGTTAGGATTCATATTTGCCTACATAGACGATGTGAATGATCATGATTAATATAAGTAATGTTAACAGAAGTAATGTTAGTGGCAATCCACATAAAGCTATTACTCAACTTTAACTAGATAAAATAACGCAATGTGAGAATATCAAAACGATGAGAAGAATCAATAAAATTAACCTTAAAACACGGAACTTGTCTTAGAATGATTAACGTCACTGAGGCCAGAAAGCCACTTGACAGTTTCAGGAATAACTTGAAAGATGAGGGAATAGGTAGACGGAAGAAAGGAAGCGATAGAGATAGTCCTTTTGTTTTCAGTGTCATCTCCTCCTACGCCTATTGACGCAAAGGGCCTCAAGGATTCATTGGCTAGATACATTAAAGGGTAGCCAGTTCCTTCTGATGCGCAGGGCCTATCTAACTAAGGCAAGTGACCCCTCCCGGTCCATACTAATTCTAGTAAGATCAACCGCCAGGCATCAGGAGTAGAAGCCGAAGAGACAGTTTGTCCATCGCCTTAAACCCAATCCGTCAACCTGCTGCAAGTGATAGAGATAGTAAAGTAGGATAAAAAATTAGTAAAACAACCTAATGATGTAATGGTACTCAGAAAGGTGACATCATCACACGTCCACAGATTCGGAGGATTTCCTTAATAAAATCCAAAACTTACTACTACTTCTCCATTTCCTAATTGTAAATCTAATAAGGTAAGGTTAATTATAAAAAAGAAATCCTCTCAGCCCCCAACTCTCTCTCTCTCTCTCTCTCTCTCTCTCTCTCTCTCTCTCATCCTTTCCCAAGGTCTCAGCTAGATCCAGAATAATTAGTCAGTCTTTGTGGCTTCTGTTTAACCAAGAGGAGTATGAAACACCTTGAATGTAATCAATAATTTTCCTCTAAATATTAATCTTACTTAAGAAAAAATACATAAGTAAAAGCTTTATGAAATTGATACTTTATTTTTTGTTTGTTTGTTTTAGTTTTTGAGTTTCCTTGTATCTTTAAGAAACATATCGAGAACTTGCGATCCTCATGAATATATCTAATGAAGTTCTTTATCAACTAATAGCCTGGTTCTTACAAATTAACAGAATATAAATTACATCATTAAGCGGGTGCTTCATGCTGAAGCGTTACTGCAGATCTCGTACAGTAAAAGATACAGTGATCTCTCTCTCTCTCTCTCTCTCTCTCTCTCTCTCTCTCTCTCTCTTTCTTTTTGGTGTCTGCAGTAAAGCCTCATAAACTTGAATTAAAAAAGAGTTTATGTTTACTGCATAATGCTTTACAAAGTGTCATCAACGTATGACAATGCCTTTAGGTTTTCCTGCATAGTTAAGACGTTGTCAGACGTAAGATTCTAACGATGTTTTCTGCGTGCCTGAAAAGCAACTGAATCTAAGATCGCTAAATTTATATGTTATTTATGAAAAAAAAAATTATATTCACTTTAAAAAAAAAATCTCCAAAAAATTCACTGGAGATTAATTTTAGAATTTTCCTCCTAATTGGTTCAGGTTTTGGCGTTGCCAGACGTACTCCAAGTACGTAAGGTGAATAATTATAAAATCTCCAAGAGCTCCTTTTCACTGAAAGGCTTCATTCACTTCCCATTCATAAAGATCTTTCTAATTAACAACCTGCGATGAAGAGAAGACTGCTCATTTTCATGCACATAAAAGCATATCCAATCTACGAATATTTCCTCTGGGATTTAAATCAAAAGCTTTCACGTGAATGATCTTTCTTCACTCATAACTTACAGCACGATCGCTTATCCCAAGGGATGAATAAACGTAGAAAAGTCAAACGTTTTCCAAGGCGGAACGTTGAAGATATACTACGAAAAGGGATACCCGAGTACTTAGAAATTAAAGTATAATGTAGATTTAGCA
>NC_090733.1:113987095-113989595 GCF_036898095.1 Palaemon carinicauda
CACCGTAACCTTGACCTTTGACCTAGACCTTCCAAAACTTGATAATTCCTAGCTTTTTACATAATAGCTTCATTACCCTACAGTTAAAATTGTGGCCAGGAAGCTATTCACAAACAAACACCCAAACAGGGGCGAAAATATATTTAATGAAAAATAGAAAGTCTAGCTCCAGTAGTTAACAAAACATTTTAATACAATATGAAATATTCACTAGCTCCAGGACTCGGTGCTTAACATGTCATACACGATTCAAGCTACTGAAATCAATGACACTATTGCATGAAATGTATTATTTCCCGAGTGCAGATAAGCATGGACTGCAATATGTATTGCGTGTGTCAACTAGATTGGACTGGTCCGTCGTAGGTCATTAATGGCACTTCATGGATCTACATTTCATGAAATGTTGTTTTCATTTTAAAGGTTCGTTATCATTTTATCATTTAACAAGTGGTGCATTATAATTTTATGAGCGTTAATTTTGTAGCTCTAAGAAAAATCCTTATAATATTTTAATATAGTATATATATATATATGTATATATATATATACAGTATATATATATATATATATACACATACATATATATATATATATATATATACACATATATATATATATACATATAAATATATATGTGTATATATATATATATATATATTATACATTATATACATAATAATATATCAAAGGTAATTTCAGGAGGTACATAAATTTTAGGATACAATATTTTTTTATAACGGTAAAATAAAAAAAAATAAATATTCAATTCCAGTTTCTTGATTATGATTAATAATGAACTCGTATCAGTAGAAGAAAATATAGACGATAAATTTACGTAGAAATGACTGCCCTTTCTTCCAAGAGAATTAATACTAATTTCTTTCCTCCCTTGGTATGTGAAGCGGGTCTTTTGCTAATAAATTAACATGAAACATGTAAGTCTGTTCTATATCTCATTTTCTTCGTGAACTTAATGTTCCTAAATTAAGGAAAGTGTAAAAATATATTTTAGATTTTATCGGCATCATAAAGTGAGACTTCAAATATTACAGGTAAATTATTATAAACGGGTTTTGAGACAAGCAAGTTTCTAAAATAAAAATATTTCCATGAACAGGCCGAGAGATAAGGAACCTCGAGCTTAATAAATTGTCATTTCTAAAATTTAATGATTTCGGTATCTCTCCATCTACACTTCAAACAGATAGAGAAACCTAATAATTGATTTTATGCAAAACGACAAAGCTTTGAAATTCCCTTTTTGCTAACGAGTAGATCATTAGAGTGCTGGTTAGATCCATTTTCGTCAACGTAAAAGTGCTTTCACAGCGAATGTGAAAGAAGAGTTGATATACCGTAGGGATTTGTGGTATTGCAAGCTTATCTCATGAATATTCCTCATTATGAAAAATTACATTTTTATTGCAGAGTTGGCTCTAGTGAACGGGAATATATTTCTGTATTTTCACGGGTATACACAAGCATAGATGAGTACAAATGACGAAATATATATATATATATATATATATAGGATATATATATATATATATATATATATATATATATAGGATATATATATATATATATATATATATATATATACATATATATATATATATATATATATTCATCATCATCATCCTCATCTCATCCTACGCCTATTGACGCAAAGGGTCCTGGTTAAATTTCGCCCGTCGTCTCTATCTTGAGCAGCTTTTAATTAAATATTTTTCCATCCAACATCTCCTACTTCACGCTTCATAATACTCAGCCATGTAGACCTGGGTCTTCCAGCTCTTCTAGTGCCTTGTGGAACCCAGATAAACGTTTGGCAAACTAATCTCATCATGATCTCATCCACATATGGCACTCGAGTAATCTTTCTTATAGTCTCATTTTTAATCCTAATCCTGTCCTACCATTTAAATCCCAGTATCCTTGAGAAGGCTTTGTTCTCAAATATACTAAATCTATTGGAGTTTTTTCATTGTCATACCATGACTCATGTCCATAGAGTATCACTGATCTCACTAAACTGATTTATAGTATGATTTTTATATGTAATTTCCAAATTTTTCTCAACTTAGTAATTGTCTGATTGGCTTTTTTCAATCTCTCACTAAACTCTAATTCTAAAGACCTTGTATTGGAGATCGTAGTTCCTAAATATTTACATTATACTACATACATACACATATCTATGTATGTATATATATATATATATATATATACATATATATATATATATACATACATATATATATACTTATATAATATACATATACACATATAGACATATATATATACATACATACACACACATATATACATACATACACACATATATCATACGTGTATATATATAAATGTATATATATATATATATATATATATCTGTGTGTGTCTGTCTGTCTATACCTACACTGACAATCACAAAGTATAAATAGTGTTCAGGGGAATAAAGACTATTAAAGATCGCATGGTTGATAAATCAAAT
>NC_090733.1:113994595-114022095 GCF_036898095.1 Palaemon carinicauda
TTAAGTTTATAATTCATTTCCATTCAAGAAGTGACATAGAAGCTCTCAAAAGTTACAGATTCAAGAAATGACTGGTATTACAAAGTAAAGAGATCTTTGACAACTTCTGTTTTCAAGCATATCGAAGTAAGCTGGATTCAGGCCCATGTTGGGAGTAACTAGTTATAAAAAGCAGACGCCACAGTTATATTAGCAATAAACTTAACACGAATTGGCAGTAAATTCCACATTAAGGATTGTATATCTTCCATACAGTATTTTATAGTAACAAAATGACAGACTATATGGAATAACTAACCTGAAAATAACAGATTAAAACTATTAAAACCAATTGTTTCTCCATCAGACCAGAAACACAAAAAACGTTAATAATTTTTAGACAGATATCATATTCGTCACTGAAGTGTGACCCATGATTTTTTTAAACGTAAAACGAATTTATGCAAAAGACATTTTTTTTTTCTGAAAGCAGAATTTATTAAAGACAGATTTATTTTTTTTTATCAGAAAAATTATCAAATATTTTATCGGATTTTCAGAAATTTTCTGTTTTCAAGATTCTAACGTTTTTAAGAAGCCTAAATCTGATAGGTAAAATTTAAGTTTGTATCTATCATATACTTTTAACTCTAATGTATTTCTTTATTCACCATATTCAATATGCAATATGATATAATCTAAGCTCTATAGAAGTGAAGTTTGACTCATGTGGGCTGGCAAATTGTTTCCTCATAATAATAATAATAATAATAATAATAATAATAATAATAATAATAAAAATACTAATAATAATAATAAAAATACTAATAATAACAATAATAATGATGATAATGATAATGATAATAATAATAATAATAATAATAATAATATCTACGTTGCTCAACAGCAGTACATACAGAGAGAGAGAGAGAGAGAGAGAGAGAGAGAGAGAGAGAGAGAGAACATAACCATCACGGTCTTTTTTCTATTATTAGCAAAATTCCGAGTCCGGGCTTTGTTAATTTGTCATCTGTAGGCCTAACCTGTTCCCTCTGACGGACCTGCTCGACAAGGGGAGGAAATGTCGATTACAGAGAGTCTCCTTTGTCGAGATCAGCACAAATAATCTGGAGAATCTATGGGCGAGCGATGACGGATTCACGGAAGAGGAAAATATGGTATGAAGAGAGATGTTGGATTAATGACCAATAGCAAATAATAGCTATTGTTTCATAATTTATCTTTTTGTTTTTCTCAATTTTGATAATATATATATATATATATATATATATATACATACATATACATATATATGTATATATACATATATAAATATATGTATACATCTACATATAATATATATATATATATATATATATATATACAGACATACACACACTTATATATGTGTATATATGTAATGATTAGAATAGTAATATTACATGTTTAAAACAAATGACGTAATATGTCATGTTGGTTGGAAGAGCTGACCGTGAGATTTGCTATGGTCAACTCAAATTGTAAGCAGGATGTAAGATGCTAAGTTGCCATTCTTTCTTAGTGTCAACACATTGTCTCTTCGTGTGAAAGTTTGTGACGTCACCGGATGCAGGTGTCTTCCGATTCCGTCACTTGGTTAAGAAAAAGCAAGTATACGATATTTGTGATATCGGTAATTTATTCAGTTCATATCTAAACTTCACCAGAATTGGTCATGTGGACCAACACAGCTTCCTCCAGTGATGGAGATGTTTAACTCAGTTGTTATTCACAATAAAACTTAAAAACCACTAAGATGTGTTCAATAAACCATTTAAATACATCTGAAAACAACTCATACTCAAATGTGTGCTTAAGACAGTAGCACACCAATAAATGGTGGCAGCGGTTAAACTCAAAGACATCGCTAACAAAACATCAAGAGAGAGAGAGAGAGAGAGACGACTCGACTTCATATATAAGCTAAGTACAGAGATTTTGTATTCATTTCAGTTTGTGCAGTGAAGTGTAGTTATCACAAGTCGTTAGTCAATTATTACTGGGGTGAGTGAATTCCTAAACTTTGTTATAAGAAACTCCGAATTCTCATTTAGAATTTTTCTTTCTTTGTGCTAATTCCTTTTTCTTTCATAAACTCTTGGGGGGAAATGTATTGGGATTAGTAACATTGTTGGGGGAATTTTATTATACATATGCGTTTACGCAGTGGGCGTCTGTACTCATATAGATATTTTGATAGGATTGAAAGGGGTCAAAGAGATAGAAAAAAAAAGAATACAGCAGTCATGGCTCCTCCTGTCAGCCCTACCCCTGGACCTAGTGGTGTAGGCCAGGCTAATCCTCCTCCAATTGTGACGCTTGTAAATGCCAGGTCAGCAATCCTTCCTTTTCAAGGCCGTGTCAACGGGTTCTTGCCACAAAATGTGGAGTCATGGATTTCATCCGTTGATGCCCATTTAAATGCCAAACAAATCCTTTTGTACAATTACAAGAAGCTAAAAGTTTTATAGATTTTTCTAAGGGAGATGCGAGTGCGTATTTAAGAGGTGTTTCATTTCAGGAAGCAGTTACTTGGGATGATTTCAAAGTTAGGTTACGCGCGATCTATGGGGGTGAGGAAGCTTTGGATGTAGTGTTAACGTTACGAAATACACTTAATCAAGCCACTATGAATCGGCTTAATGTTGTTGAGAGAGCAGCTCTCATAGCTGATAGGCTTAACGAATATCAGGACATTTTAGGTAATTCCACTTGGGTTACTAACGATAATATCTCCGTGAAAGATTTTTTACGATTAATGTATTTAACTTGCATGACACTTATGTTGCCTGAAGCTTTAGTGCGGTGCTTTGATAAGAAGTTAATGCCTGCAAGTACGGAATTGGATGTCTATAAACAGATAAAGAAACACATGTCCAAGTGTCCAGATCTCGATCCCGTGTTAACTCAAGTTTTTGCTAAGAATGAAACAAAACCACAAACAGTGAACGTAATTAATAATCCAGTAGCAGGAGTGACGTGTTACAACTGCAAACGTCAAGGTCACATAAGCGCAGACTGTAGAACGAAATTTTGTTCAGTTCACAACACAGGATCACATTCTTATAGTCAATGTTACGCGCGTAAGACACAACAATATCCTAGAAATACACAGTCAATTCCACAGTCAGTTCCATATGGAAATAAAAAGAAAAATCCTCATTTTAACAATAAGAAGAAACAACAAAATGTCAATGCAGTTCAGAGTCCGAAACAAACAAACACTTCTTCAAATATCGCTGAGCCTGGGCCGTCAAACCAGACCTCGCAAAGTCAGCCTAATTTTCAGAATGTGCAGAGCAAAGCAAATACCACATAGTTAACTCTAGAGGGGAAGAGAGTGATGTTGGGTCAAGGTCATTTATGTCAACATCAATAGTATTGAATAATCAATTTAATGTTTTATCAGATAATTGTGAGACAATAGATTTTCCTATGAAACACACGGCCGAATTAAGTAAAACAGTGCATGCTCCCGTAGATTTGCAACGTATTCATACAATAATAAGCCAAAATGAGTTACGGCCAACCTTATATGCTGTAAATTTAGAACACAAATCCTTTACGTTATTTTTTGACTCTGGTAGTCCACGTAATATTATGGATTTGAAGACGCATCATTTGTTGTTTCCGAACTTTCCGATTGAAAAATCAGGAATCAGACTTTCAGGTATAGGAAATAATGAACTAAACGTCATAGGCATAACTCATGTTCAGTTCAGAGTCGGTAATCGCACGTTTGCCGATACATTTGTTGTTGTGAAAAACATTAATATGTATCCAGCTGTAATTATAGGATACCCATCTATGGGAAATCAAAACATTATCTTAGCTCCTGCAAAGCACGGCGTGTATATCAAAGGGAAATTCTATAAGTCTTCTAATACTTTAAAGTCAGTTTTGGATAAAAAGGAGACGACAAATGTAACCGTAACGTACGTTGAAGAACCAATAACTTGTCTCACTAATAAAGAAATAATATACGCGACCCAGCAGAATTCTCGTTCACCCGTAATATCATCTTGCACGCAATATATCGAACCAAACATACCTTCGAATTTAATAGTGCAAATAAAGAAAACACTACCGGGATCTGAAATATTAATCCTTTCCGATACTTTGAAAACTAACGGATTGTCTGTCACACAAGCTATTTATACAGTAGGCTCACATCAGCAATGTAATATCGAAGTCTGTAATCATTTAAATAACACTTTAGTAATTCACAAAAATCAACATATCTTGGATGTAGAAGTTTATAAACATCGTATTCTTACCGTTGCTGAAATCAATCACTCTCAATCAGTTGCGGATGAATCCCTTTTACGATCTATTAAAAATAAAGTCAGTAAGGACATTCAAGACGAAGAAATTCAGCAGAAAATTTTTGAACTTTTAAATAAATATACAGATGTCTTTTCCACTACGGATGGATCCTTAGGGAAAACAGATGTGATCGAGCATCAAATAAGGTTAAAAGACAAACAGAAAATTATATATGTACCCTCGTACAGACTCCCTATGAAATTCCAGAATGAAATAAATGATGAAGTAGGTAAAATGTTAGAGGAAGGAGTCATTAGAAAATCAAATAGCCCTTATAATTTTCCTTTAATAGTTGTACCGAAAAAAGATCGAACATGGCGTATCTGCGTCGACTTTCGTCGTCTAAACGAGGAAACGATCCCTGATCGATTCCCAGTGCCATGTACTGACGATATTTTGTCTTTGTTAGGTCAGAATAAATATTTTACCAGTTTGGACTTACTTAAAGGCTTTCACCAGATATCATTAGAAGAAGATAGTATCCCATACACAGCCTTCAGCACAGCCAGGGGACATTATGAATTTTTACGGATGCCTTTTGGTTTACGTTGTGCTCCTATAACATTTACAAGAATGATTAACATAGTGTTTGGAGACTTGTTAGGGGATATATTGCATGCCTATATGGATGATCTTGTAATCTTTTCCAACACCTTAGAGGAACATCTACGTAAGTTAGAACTAGTACTACAGAGATTAAGACAACATAACTTAAGGGTAAAGATTAGTAAGTGTGAATTTTTCAAAACAGAATTAATATATTTGGGTTTCATGGTGTCAAGCCAAGGTCTTAAAGTAGTCCATGATAAGGTGTCGGCTATACGTAATTTTCCCATACCTACTAATGTCAAGGGAATACAGCAATTTCTGGGTTGTAGTGGATATTACAGGCGTTTTATACGCAACTATTCAATAATAGCCGCTCCTTTAACTGATCTTACGAAGAAGGGCGTAGATTTCATATGGTCTGAGCAACATCAACAGGCGTTTAATACTTTGAAAGATGAACTGTGTAGTTCTCCTATCTTAAAATTTCCTGACTTCGGTAAGGAATTCTTCATTGCAACAGACGCCTCAGACTTAGGAGTAGGAGGGGTATTGCTTCAGCAATATGATAAACAGTTTTTCCCGATAGCTTTCTATTCTCGAAAATTGAGAACTTCCGAAAGTAAGTATGCAGTAATAGACAAGGAAGGACTAGCTATTGTTAATTCGCTAGTGCATTTTAAGTTCATAATTTACGGTTATCCCGTTAAGGTTCTTACTGACCATAAACCACTAACAGAGTTCTTTAAAGGCTTCAATCACAGCCCTAAACGAACTCGGTGGCATTTAATCATTCAAGATTTTGGCGCAAGAATCGGGTATTTACCTGGGAAAGCAAATATCATTGCGGATGCATTATCACGCAACCCCGTGTCATCTTGTACGGAGTCTTTAGCTGAATTAATAGATATATCAACATCCATGCCTATTGTAAAAACAATATCTGAACAAGAAGATTTAGGCTGGAGTGCTGAATTGTTACAGACTGAGCAAAGAAAAGATCAGAAAATAGAAACAATTATAAATGCTTTGAAAGGCAATCATAAAGAAAAAGAATATATAAAGTATAAGCAGCAGAATTATGTAATCAAAGATAATATTCTGTGTAGGACTGTGACAAGGAAAACCCGCAATACACCACATGTAACTAACGACCAGGTAGTAGTACCAAACTCACTTGTTTCCACTGTCCTGAATTGGTTGCATTCAAATCCATTACATGGACACCCTGGGTTCTCATTAATGTCACAGAAAGCCAAATCATTGTTTTATTGGCATACAATGCTTACAGATATAAAAAGACACATAGCTAATTGTCGCACATGTCAGGAAAACAAAGGGCATACGAAAACACCTGTTAGCTTAGGAGCTTATCCTGTTCCCAATCAACCCTTTGAAAGAATACATTTAGATTTGTTAACAGGATTTTACGAGTCAGACAGAGGGAATAAGCACCTCTTAGTAATTATAGATGCTTTAACTCGATATACAGAACTAATAGCGCTTAAAACTAAAACTGCGATTGAATGCGCTAGGAAGTTTTACGAGTGTTACATTTGTAAACATGGAATTCCACACATGATAATCTCAGACTCGGGTGGTGAATTTAATAATCACTTTCTTACCTCATTGTGTGAATTCCTCAACATAAAGAAGATCAATACCATGATATATCACCCAGAGTCTAATGGGCTAGTGGAAAGAGCAAATAGGAAGATATTAAATATATTGAGGGTAACACTAGGGGGATCAGACCCCAACTGGGATATTGCAATACCGGCGGCACTGAGTACTCTGAATCATTCATATCATATATCAATTAAAATGTCACCGCATGAAGCATTGTATGGTACCCCAGTTAGAACACCTTTCCATGTATTAACGCCTACAACTAATCTATCAAATCCTTTAAAAGAATGTATAAATGCAAGTATAAGTCGATATGATATCCTTCGAAAGAATTTAGAAGAATCACAAATCATAATGAAAAGGAATCATGATAAAATAGCGAAACCAACTAAAACATATACCGTGGGTGATAACATCTATATTCAAATCAATGTCAGAAAAGGGCTCAACTATAAACTAACACCTAAGTTTGAAGGCCCATTTAACATTTTGGAAACATTAACGGCCAATAGGTTTAGAATTCAAAACGTAGCCCAACCCACGGATGAGAGAATAGTACCATTGTCTCACATAAGAAATTAAAAAGAAGTGAGGAAAAATTTTAATTTTTGTGACTAAAAGTTTTCTTTTTAATACAGGAGTAATTACATATGTTTTTTCTCGTTACAGGTTTCCAAGATGAATTTTTTGTTGTTGGGAGTGATATTGTTCGCTCAGACATTTTTTTCGTATGGGATGAGTTCTAAGACTAAGAATATATATTTTAAATATGGAAATATAGTTGAAAGACAAGAAGACATTTTTATTACATCAACCAACGTAATTGTCGAAGTGCATATGCAAGCAATTTTTCTTCAAGAGAATGATGTCACTAGCTTAAGAACCGCCATTTCAAGGTTTTCTGCATCATTGGATGAGTTGCATAGGAGACATTTTCATTTGACTACTAAGAGTTTGCTTGGATCAACATTAAAAGTTGCAGAGATGCTATCTGATGACTTGAAAAATAAGACTGGAGAGACAGGATCTTTGGCTTATGACCTTTTGATGTGGACTGTAGGACACGAACAAAAAGAAAGACGGAATCCGTTCATTTATGCTGCATTAAGCATCTTTGGGTCTGTTGCAAGTTTAGGTTTAGGACTTTCCAATCGTCTTAAAATTAGTAATCAAAATAAGAAAATTGAGTTCTTGACTCATAAAGATGAATTGATTATGTCAGAACTAAGGGATCAGTTAGCTTCAATCAATAAAATTATGGATTTGTTAAATGAACATTCAGATAATATCGTTCAAATTATGGAAGTACAGGATTTGTTAGCAACATTAACGTATTATGATTCAAAGATAGATCACATACATAACAGAATTGCACATTTCATTGAGAAATCCAAGGATTATGTAGAAGCTATCACGTTAGCAACTAAAGGTGTATTGTCGCCCCATTTGTTGCCTATACGTTACTTAAAATTAGTTCTGGAGAACACTAGGGATAAACTAGGCTATGTTCCTTTGTTAGACGAACATAGGTTAGAATTTTATTACAGCCTAATTACAGTAAACGTAGATAATAACAAGATTAGGATTACAATTCCCTTTGATTCTTCTGATGCCTGGCAATCTTACAGGATATCACCATTTCCGACTTTCATGACGAATCACTCAAATCCAGTAATATCCAGTTTGACAGGACACGTATTGATTTCCCCAGACAAGGAAACATATACGGTCATTAAAGACTTAAATCAATTAACTCACTGTTCAGACGCAATGGATAGAAAAATATGTACAGCTGACTCATTTGAATTCCGTAAAAACTTGATGGATTCATGCGAGTTAGGTGTAGTGCTAGACGGTGCTCTCTCCCATACAAGTGAAAATTGTCTGGATAAGCTTTATCCCTTTGACAATAAAGAATTCAATTGCAGACTAAATAATGGCTCGTGGATACGATACGACAAGGACGGCTTCAATGTATCATGCCCTGACGGATCCACATCCTTCAACAACATCTTCGTCGCAGCAGATGGCTGTATCGGGACTTCCCCGAATTCCATGGTGACTGGCCTACGGACAATCATCAGAGAACGAGCTTACTTCGCGAACTTCACGTGGACCTCTACAACGCCCGCACTTCCTCTCCCCTATAAAGGAAGTGTGGCGAAACGCTTAATGAAACTTACCGAAAAGGACCACCTGTCGCCGACTTACAAAGAGATTCTTCAACCTATATTACTAGCAGGTTTATGTGTAACGGTGTTAATTTTTATCGCCGTGAACATCCTTGTTTGGCGTAGGTTACGGCACAGCAAGCAGCTACAAAGGAACGAGTTGAATAGCCCTGACAATACCCCTTACCTGATCCAGTTCAAAGCTGTATGAGTGGCCACCTCATTTGCTAAGGGAGTAATTTGTCAGGATGATGTTTGTATGAAAAGCTGATTAGTACGCTAGTAATATGTAATTAAAGAAATTCTCTACATTTGCATTGTTAAAAATACATTTAAAATAACATTTAAAAAAATAAATAAAATAAAAAAGGATATAAATCATTTTTTTCTCTCGGCATCTAATAAAAATATATAAGCCGGAATGTTAAAAAAGAAAAGAGAAAAAAAAAAAAAAAAAAAAAAAATATAAGATATATAACAGAATCTATGGGCATCTAATAAAATGTATCAGCCCTATATATAGATATATATATATATATATATATGTACGAAACCGTGGTACGTGTACGTACCAGGAATTTGTATTTGTGCACTAAAAATTGAGTATCTTGTTTCTGACAAAGGTAACAATTATTCTTTATCAAGTTACCGAATCATTTGTAAGTCAGAATTTGTTTTGTTTTTTGGTACCATGTAATCATTTGCTAGCAATGTACCATATATATGATCTTGGTTTTATCATGCATTTTTCTTTTTGCTTTGGTAATATCTTTTTTGTATGCATTATTGTTATTATTTTTGATGTGCCTATTTGGACATTCGTCCTCAGTTGGATATAGCTAGTTTTGAACAAAGAATGATACGTATGTCCAGTCACACCTAATAACCATGTTTCGGCTTGTTGTTAAATTTTTGTAAAAAAAAATTGAGATAGCTGGCCGAGCTTATGTAATGATTAGAATAGTAATATTACATGTTTAAAACAAATGACGTAATATGTCATGTTGGTTGGAAGAGCTGACCGTGAGATTTGCTATGGTCAACTCAAATTGTAAGCAGGATGTAAGATGCTAAGTTGCCATTCTTTCTTAGTGTCAACACATTGTCTCTTCGTGTGAAAGTTTGTGACGTCACCGGATGCAGGTGTCTTCCGATTCCGTCACTTGGTTAAGAAAAAGCAAGTATACGATATTTGTGATATCGGTAATTTATTCAGTTCATATCTAAACTTCACCAGAATTGGTCATGTGGACCAACACAGCTTCCTCCAGTGATGGAGATGTTTAACTCAGTTGTTATTCACAATAAAACTTAAAAACCACTAAGATGTGTTCAATAAACCATTTAAATACATCTGAAAACAACTCATACTCAAATGTGTGCTTAAGACAGTAGCACACCAATATATATACATTATACACATATATATAAATATATATATATGTATATATATATATAAATATATATATATATATATATATATATATATATATATATATATATATATATATATATATATATATATATATATACAGATATACACACACTTATATATGTGTATATATACATTATATATATATATATATATATATATATATATATATATATATATATATATATATATATATATATAATTAAGCAGAATTTACTTGAAACCGTATACATTTCCTTCCTTTATTCTCAAATAATCCTGATTTTTCTAGAAACTGTCAGGAATTTATTTTTCACTTTGTTAAAATCTCGGAAATTAAAGAAATCATTATAAGAAAAAAAAACATCAGAAAATGCACTTAAAAACATTGTTCTCGAATCATGGGTAGTGTGACGGCGCCGAGTAAGGTTGTGAACTCAAAGGCAGGTTGGAAACGACTGAGTTATATTATTGTAGAACACTCTCCTTATATACAAAACCTCAAGGCAACAGGACATAACAAGTTCACAAGACAGACAATATTACAGAGGAAAAACCAGATATGAATTTTCATGTTCGTTTTAGTGCGAGGGAAGAGCGAAGATACAAGCATAATATATACAAAAAGAAATTATGTACAATTGTGTGAAACACGGTTGGTACATGGCTCCCCTAAAAATGACATACTGTACATGTTAAATAGGACGCCCTGATCTAGAGAGGCGAACTGTAGGCGGGTCATCTGGCAAAAGATAAGCAGGTTTTAGACGATCAATGGAGACCCAGTCTTCTTTGCCCCGAATGTTTAGGAGGAATGCTTTCGGACTGCGTCGGATCACAAGGAAAGGGCCCGTGTAAGGGGCGTTATTGGTGGCTTGCCGGTGTCATTGCGCAGGAAGAAGTGCGTTGCAGAGTGCAAGTCCGTTGGTATGTGATGCTTCGCTGGGGGCTTGTAAGTCTGGCGGCACGGAATAATTTTCCCACGACGTGACATATGCGCTGGAGATCGTCGGAGGAGGTTGTAGAAGGAAAAAATTCGGTAGGGACGACCAACGGGTCGCCATACACCATTTCAGCTGCCGAGACATCGAGGGCATCTTTAGGAGTGGTCCTTAGTCCCAGGAGGACCCAGGGAAGCTGAGTAAACCAGTTGCAATCCTTGCAGCGGGACACCAAAGCTGCTTTGAGGGTGCGATGAAAACGTTCAACCATTCCATTGGCAGCGGGGTTGTAGGCCGGTGTCTGATGTAAGGTGATGCCCAGGAGATTCGCTAATGACGTCCACAATTTAGAGGTGAAAGTGGTTCCCCTGTCAGAAGTAATATGCTCAGGAATACCGAATCTTGAAATCCATCCAGAGAGTAAGGCAGATGTACATGAGGCGGACGTTGCAGTTTCCATGGGAATGGCTTCAGGCCAACGAGTGGAGCGGTCGATGACGGTAAACAGGTAACGATGTCCTTGTGATGTGGGTAGGGGGCCTACAACGTCGACGTGAATGTGTGCGAAACGACGCTGAGGTTGATGAAAAGTGCCCACTCCTGAATCCGTGTGTCGATGTACTTTGGAAGTTTGGCAAGAAGTACAAGCGCGGACCCAATCCTTAGCATCCTTAGAAATGTCGTGCCAAATGAACTTTGCCTTCAGCAGCTGTGCAGTAGAACGGCACGAGGGATGTGAAAGGCCGTGAATGAAATCAAACACCTGTCGGCGCATGGGAGCAGGAATCCAAGGTCGCGGTCTACCAGTACTGACGTCACAGAGGAGGGTGGTGTTGGAGTCTTCTAGGGGAAAATCTTCCCAACGGAGGGACGTGCAGGATGTCCTACAAGCTTGATACTCTGGATCCTGTCGTTGGGCTTCAGCCAGGGCGTTGTAATCCAATCCCAGTTGAACGGCAGCCAACGTGTTTCTTGACAGGGCATCGGCAACGGGATTCATTTTCCCAGGGACGTATTGGAGGGTGCAATTGTATTCAGCCACGGCGGAGAGATGTCGGCGTTGACGGGCGGACCAGGCGTCAGACTGTCGAGTGAAGGCGTGCACCAGAGGCATGTGGTCTGTGCGAATGACGAAGGGTGTACCTTCTAAGAAATGGCGAAAGTGACGGACAGCCAAGTGCACCGCCAGCAATTCTCGATCGAAGGTAGAATAACCCGATTCTGCCTTGGACAGTTTTCTGCTGAAGAAGGCCAATGGGGGGGGGGGGGCGAGCCTTTGACCACCTGCTCGAGTACTGCACCAATAGCGACGTCGCTGGCATCGGTGGAGAGAAGGAGAGGGGCGTGTGGGATAGGAAAAGTGAGAGCCGCAGCAGTTGATAGGGCCTTCTTTGCATTGCAGAAGGCTGCTTCTTGAAGGGGACCTCACTTCAGGTCCTTTGGCTTGCCCTTGAGGGAGGCGTAGAGGGGAGAAAGAGTGTCGGCAATGGCTGGCCGAAAACGGTGATAATAGTTGATCATGCCCAAGAATTCCTGCAGAGCTTTGACGGTCGAGGGCGCGGGGAAATTCTGAACGGCTGCTACCTTCTCAGGGAGGGGATGGACTCCTTCAGGAGTGATACGGTGCCCTAAGAACGACACTTTGTTGGCGCCAAAGGTACACTTGTCGTACCGGACTACAAGGCCGTTTTGTTGCAGGCGGTCGAGCACGATGCGCAGGTGACGGAGGTGTTCCTCTTTTGAGGAGGAGAACACAAGTATGTCGTCCACATAACATACACAGAAAGGGAGGTCCCCTAAGATGCCATCCATGAGACGTTGAAACGTTGCCCCAGCATTACGAAGGCCAAAACAGGAGTAATTGAAGGTGTATGTACCAAACGGAGTGGTGATGGCGGTCTTGGGGATGTCTTCTGGGTTCATAGGCACCTGATAATACCCCTTCAGGAGGTCGAGCGTAGAGAAAACCTTCGCTTTGTGCAGGTAGGAGGTCACATCGGCAATGTTTGGGAGGGGGTAGTGATCCGGTTCTGTTTGCATGTTCAGGCGCCTGTAATCCCCGCATGGACGGAGGGAGCCACCTTTCTTCAGAACGATGTGTAAGGGTGACGACCATGGGCTGGAGGCCTTTTGGCAAAGGCCCATTTCCTCCATTTCGGCGAACGTCTGTTTGGCGGCTGCCAATCGTTCCGGTGCCAGACGTCTGAATTTTGCGAAGACTGGGGGTCCCGTCGTCTTGATATGGTGATAAATACCGTGATTGGCAGGAACCGTGGGCGTTTGGCGAAGTTCTGGACGGAAAACTTCCGGGTACGACGTGAGGAGGTGGGCGTAGGCATCCGTGGGTGCGCTGATGTGGAGAGCGAGGTTAGAGGGGGCGGGTTGAAGAGGTGTCGACAAGTACGAGTCTGCGTTGACCAATCGTCGGTGGGCGACATCGACCAGAAGGTGGAAATGAGAGAGGAAATCCGCACCGAGGAATGGCATTATGACATCAGCAACGAGAAACTTCCAATTGAATTTACCGTTTCCGAACGATAATGTGAGGTTCTCGTAACCGTAGGTGGGTATCGCAGATCCGTTGGCAGCTACTAAGCGGACGTCGGCAGATGTAGACAGACTACGTTGTGCCTTGAAGAGTTTCCTTGGCAAAAGAGAACGACAAGCACCTATGTCTACCAAAAATCGCACGCCCGTTCCTGCATCCTGTAAAAAGAAAAGATTAGAAACACGGGAGGCCACCGCCACAAGCGATGGCCTACTTACACGTTTTTTGGCCACTGACAATCCTTGGCACATTTCTTCGCGGTTGCCCCGAATCTGAAGTGGTAGTAGCAAAACTGCGGCGGATGGGAGGTAGTAAGTGGCTGTAGAAGTCGTTCGTTGGGGCGCGAGCGATTGGTGGGTGGTGGGCGGCTTTGTCGCCGCTTCGGCACGTCACGGGGTAGGTGTGTATGTCCTACAGCATTCATGTCAGCTTCGGTTGACGTTGAATAGGCATCCTCGTCGTCAGGGGTGGAGGCGTTGATGGAGGTCTTGAAGTGGCTGTCCATAAGGGCGCCAGCTTTGGTCATCAAGTCCTTTATGGGTAAACTATCGACATCGGGTATGGCAGCGCGTACAGGTTCGGGTAAACGGCGTATCCAAAGGGCACGAAGTAGGTTCACCTCACGAGGAGAGCCGGTTGTTGCGAGAGCTGAAAAAGCTTTGCTATACGGGCGGCTGGCGACGGCGAGTACTGCGGCAGAAGGTATGTTTTGAGGGCGTCATACGCTATTGGGGTGTCTCCTTGTTCACAAAGCCAGTCGGATATTTCTGGGAAGGTGTCCTCGGGTATCGCCGCGAGAACATAATCCGCTTTGGTGGTTGGGCGAGTCACGCCCCTGATACGGAAGTGGACTTCTGCGCGTTGAAACCAAGCAAACGCCACTCCGGTGGCGAACGGTGAAAGTTTCAATGGGGCGGGTGCAGCCCCAACTGCTGTAGTAGAGTCCGTCTCCGTCATAGTACCAACAATGGAGGGGCGACGGAGGTGGGGGTGGAAGGCAGTGGGAACGAGTCGACTTCCGGGGTCACCAATGTGACGGCGCCGAGTAAGGTTGTGAACTCAAAGGCAGGTTGGAAACGACTGAGTTATATTATTGTAGAACACTCACCTTATATACAAAACCTCAAGGCAACAGGACATAACAAGTTCACAAGACAGACAATATTACAGAGGAAAAACCAGACCTGAATTTTCATGTTCATTTTAGTGCGAGGGAAGAGCGAAGATACAGGCATAATATATACAAAAGGAATTATGTACAATTGTGAGAAACACGGTTGGTACAGTAGTGTCATAGCCTCTGTATCATGTCATTTCACTGTCTTGGATTAGATTTCTCTTGCTTGAGGGTACACTCGGGGACGCTGTTCTATATTATTTCTCTTTCTCTTGTTTTTATTAGAAGTTTTTATAGTCTATATATGAAAGATCTAATTCAATGTTGTTACTGTTCTTACAATATTTTATTTTGATTTTATTATTTTTCTTGTAGTTTAATTATTACCTTTCTTCACTGGGCTATTTTTCCCTGTTGAAGCCCTTATGCTTATAGCATTTAGCTTTTCCAGGTTATAGCTTAGCTTATAATACTAATGCTAATAATAATAATAATAAAATAATAATAATAATAATGATAATAATAATAATAATAGTTCATAAAAAAACTCCATCCTAATTGTAAAGTTACCATAATATATTTCAAATACTTTTCATAATTCATCTGTTTTATCTGGCGATTTACTGTATAAGCACACTTATCTAAATTACAATTCTAAAAAATAAAATACTATTAATGAAGCTTCTTCGCTCCAACGTAACATTGTGAAAAAAAAAGAAAAAAAAAAACACAATTCTGAACATTCAAATTCAAAAGACCTGCGAATTCAAATGAAGCAGACCTCGTGTGTTTTCAAAATGCTAATTCGAGCTAATAAAGTTTTATGTTCGGCCTCTTAGAAAGGACCCAAATTTACTGCTTTTACAATGTTTGCGTTTTTTCTTTGCCGGGATTATTAAGCTTTTTAATCTGAAACAATTTTATTCTATAAAACATACACACACGTATATATATGTATATTATATATATATATATATATATATATATATATATATATATATATATATATATATATATATATATATATATACATACATACACACACACACACATATATATATATATATATATATATATATATATATTTATACATACATACACACACACATATATATATATATATATATATATATATATATATATATATATATATATTTGTATATATGAATATTCAAACAAAACCATACATACATAAACGAATACACACAAATATAAACATGCATGCATAAATTTTCAGAATCAAAAGATGTTTCCCTATATAAGGTGACCCTAAAAAGAAACAAGATAGCATCCACACTCCCTTTCATCATATAACCCCTGAATAAAGGAGGAGCGTTCCTGTGCAATAAAAATTACATGAACTCAGTGGCTTATACTTACACCAAGGACTCATGAGCAACGCGTCGACACCGCCACAAATGTGTCTCTTGTAAGCAATCTAGCTCTCCTGGGTTTAAAAGTAATTTATATTATGAATCTGTTCCTCCGGCAACTATGAATTATACATATCTTACACCATGTATTCGATATTATCTCTAAATACACAAAATATTTAAATCTATTTCAGAATTCTCATAAAACTTCATTGTTTCTTCTTTCCTCAGCCTTCAAGCCTTCATATTTGAAAATATATTGTCCTAACAATTCATCCATACAATTTCTTTAAACCAGATATTTCGGTTTTTAAAGAAAAGTTTTTCTTTTCTAAACTTTTTGCAGAACTCCATCTATCTTGGATCTAGTATTCACTCCTGAATAGGTTAACGATTCGAAAGCTTTTCTCCCGCCTTCCTTAGACCTACTGACACTCTCTGTTCCTTCTTCGAGCTACTATTCCCTTGATAAATCAAATCTCTCTTGTTACCAACACACTCTCGTCTCAACAATGCATTTACATTTCACGAACAAACATGATATTCCTCGTCAACTATCAACACCTTCAAACTCCAATCAACGATAAATTTTATTTTAACACAAACTATCAATTAAATCAGTCTTTTGACTTCTCTTAGCCACTAAACTGTTATTTAGCTATAACAAAATTCTGACTGAGAAACAAGTTAATGATTTACCAGTCACAATGACATACACACACACACACACACACTTGAAGGCCGCTCATGACAGAGGCAAGGGACAGTGACAATGCCTTAGTGACTGATCATCTATACACATGATCAGCGCCCAAGCCCCCTCTCCATCCAATCTAGGACCAGGGGGGGACACGCAATGGTTGCTGATGACTCAGCAGGTAGACCTATAGGCTCCCCAAACTACCCATCCTTAGCCCACAAGGATGGTGAGGTTTCTGACACTACTATAGAGCTTGAGCGGATCTAGAACCCCAGTCTAGCAGATCGCCAGGCAAGGGTGTTTCCAATGGGCCACCACAACCCTATTCTAACAAGCTTTTTTTTTTTTTTCTTTTTGTAGATTTCAACGTGAATTATTCGACCCACTTCTCAAATATGTTTAACTAAATTATACAAAGAAAAATCAATTATAGTCCATTTCTTTTAGCGATGCATATTTGCACCGACTCGCGGCGGTGCCCTTTTAGCTCGGAAAGGTTTCCTGATCGCTGATTGGTTAGAATTATCTTGTCCAACCAATCAACGTCCGGAAACTTTTCCGAGCTAAAAGGGCACCGCGGCGAGTCGGTACAAATATGCATCGCTAAAAGAAATGGACTATAGTAAGCCGCCCATACAAGACTTCCTGAAATACATGATTTTCAATATGGCTACTAAATCTTAATTTGCATATGACTATTCATAACTGTCATTTGCACTTATCATACTCATTCCAATACCAATTAATTTCTTCAAAGCGCACGAAGGAAAAGTGTTTGAAATGAATATATTTCCCAATATGGCTACCATGTCACGTGTCAATGACGTCATTCTACATTAATGTTAATGCAACCCTTATGCAAAGGCCATATATAGTATCACTTGTTCTCTTATTCCAAATAAGACATATATATATATATATATATATATATATATATATATATATATATATATATATACATATATATATATATATATATATATATATATATATATATATATACGTGTGTGTATGTATGTATGTATGTATGTATGTATGTATATATATATATATATATATATATATATATATATATATATATATATATATATATATATAGTGTACTGTATCTACATATAAATATATGTATGTATACATATACAATATATAATCATATATTATACATATATGTGTGTATGCTAACAAGTTAATTATCTTAAAGATCGGAACTGATACAAATACTGTTTACTACCAACCAAATTTTAATAAGATCAAATCAATAACCTCAAAATTATGTAAACTTCCTATAATTACAATTCACGTGATCAAATAAACTTAGTCGCTACAAGTCAATTTATATGACGATTGACAGAAAATTAAAAAGCTTCATTTTCTAGTATATTTAAACAACACGACCAAAATATAATATATTTTCCATTAGTAGACGAAACACGGAACCTATGACATTAAAGTGTTCGACTAATTAACTTTATTTATAAATCTGTTTCATAATAATAATAATAATAATAATAATAATAATAATAATAATAATAATAATAATAATAATCCCAACGAAACAAGTGACTCCCGGACGCTCAAAGTACATATGACTGAAATCATATATACAGATGGCTCGATATCAAGTAATAATAATAATAATAATAATAATAATAATAATAATAATAATAATAATAATAATAATAATAATCCGAATGAAACAACTAGATCTTTGCCACTCAAATAATAAACACAGAATTACATATGGCAGAAATCATATATACAGATACCTCGAGAAATCAAATAATAATAATAATAATAATAATAATAATAATAATAATAATAATACGAACGAAACAATGGGGGTATTCATAAAAATGAAGGATATCCTTGTAAGCAAAAGGTAGAAATACAAGGTAATTCTCTGAAGCAAAAGGTAGAAGTATAAGCAAATCTTTCTTTCCATATTCATAATGATTACCTTTTACTTGCGAGGATATCCTCCAAGCAGAAGTAAAAGGTTGACTCGTGTTTCGGGAGCGCTTAGTTACATGTTGGAACTTGTAGGATTTCATTTGTGCTGTCAAGATAAGAAAGAGTTTAGTATTTATAATGCATATTTAATGCCCTGTTTTTACTTGTATTTAATTAAGTTCACGCATCAGAAAGAACACAGACGCCGCCGCGCCTTCCCCAAAGCCTTGCTGGCGATATCTATCCCACACCCCTTGCATTAGAAGTTCTTTGACCTTTTTTTAGCTCCCACACCCCTTGCATTAGAAGTTCTTTGACCTCTTTTTAGCTCCCACACCCCTTGCATTAGAAGTTCTTTGACCTCTTTTTAGCTCCCCCACCCCTTGCATTAGAAGTTCTTTGACCTCTTTTTAGCTCCCACACCCCTTGCATTAGAAGTTCTTTGACCTCTTTTTAGCTCCCACACCAATTGCATTAGAAGTTCTTTGACCTCTTTTTAGCTCCCCCACCCCTTGCATTAGAAGTTCTTTGACCTCTTTTTAGCTCCCACACCCATTGCATTAGAAGTTCTTTGACCTCTTTTTAGCTCCCACACCAATTGCATTAGAAGTTCTTTAACCTCTTTTTAGCTCCCCAACCCCTTGCATTAGTAGTTTTTTTACCTCTTTTTAGCTCCCACACCCCTTGCATTAGAAGTACTTTGATCTCTTTTTAGCCCCCCCCCCCACCCCTTGCATTAGAAGTTCTTTGACCTCTTTTTAGCTCCCACACCCCTTGCATTAGAAGTTCTTTGACCTCTTTTTAGCTCCCACACCCCTTGCATTAGAAGTTCTTTGACCTCTTTTTAGCTCCCACACCCCTTGCATTAGAAGTTCTTTGACCTCTTTTTAGCTCCCACACCCCTTGCATTAGAAGTTCTTTGACCTCTTTTTAGCTCCCACACCCCTTGCATTAGAAGTTCTTTGACCTCTTTTTAGCTCCCACATCCCTTGCATTAGAAGTTCTTTGACCTCTTTTTAGCTCCCACACGCATTGCATTAGAAGTTCTCTGACCTTTTTTTAGCTCCCACACCCCTTGCATTAGAAGTTCTTTGACCTCTTTTTAGCTCCCACACCCCTTGCATTAGAAGTTCTTTGACCTCTTTTTAGCTCCCACACCCCTTGCATTAGAAGTTCTTTGACCTCTTTTTAGCTCCCACACCAATTGCATTAGAAGTTCTTTAACCTCTTTTTAGCTCCCCAACCCCTTGCATTAGTAGTTTTTTTACCTCTTTTTAGCTCCCACACCCCTTGCATTAGAAGTACTTTGATCTCTTTTTAGCCCCCCCCCCACCCCTTGCATTAGAAGTTCGTTGACCTCTTTTTAGCTCCCACACCCCTTGCATTAGAAGTTCTTTGACCTCTTTTTAGCTCCCACACCCCTTGCATTAGAAGTTCTTTGACCTCTTTTTAGCTCCCACACCCCTTGCATTAGAAGTTCTTTGACCTCTTTTTAGCTCCCACACCCCTTGCATTAGAAGTTCTTTGACCTCTTTTTAGCTCCCACACCCCTTGCATTAGAAGTTCTTTGACCTCTTTTTAGCTCCCACACCAATTGCATTAGAAGTTCTTTAACCTCTTTTTAGCTCCCCAACCCCTTGCATTAGTAGTTTTTTTACCTCTTTTTAGCTCCCACACCCCTTGCATTAGAAGTACTTTGATCTCTTTTTAGCCCCCCCCCCACCCCTTGCATTAGAAGTTCTTTGACCTCTTTTTAGCTCCCACACCCCTTGCATTAGAAGTTCTTTGACCTCTTTTTAGCTCCCCCATCCCTTGCATTAGAAGTTCTTTGACCTCTTTTTAGCTCACACACCCCTTGCATTAGAAGTTCTTTGACCTCTTTTTAGCTCCCACACCCCTTGCATTAGAAGTACTTTGACCTCTTTTTAGCTCCCACACCCCTTGCATTAGAAGTTCTTTGACCTCTTTTTAGCTCCCACACCCCTTGCATTAGAAGTTCTTTTACTTCTTTTTAGCTCCCACACCTCTAGGCATTAGAAGTTCTTTGACTTCTTTTTAGCTCCCACACCTCTAGCATTAGAAGTTCTTTGACCTCTTTTTAGCTCCCACACCTCTAGCATTAGAAGTTCTTTGACTTCTTTTTAGCTCCCACACCTCTAGCATTAGAAGTTCTTTGACCTCTTTTTAGCTCCCACACCCCTTGCATTAGAAGTTCTTTGACCTCTTTTTAGCTCCCACACCCCTTGCATTAGAAGTTCTTTGACCTCTTTTTAGCTCCCACACCCCTTGCATTAGAAGTTCTTTGACCTCTTTTTAGCTCCCACACCCCTTGCATTAGAAGTTCTTTGACCTCCTTTTAGCTCCCACACCCCTTGCATTAGAAGTTCTTTGACCTCTTTTTAGCTCCCACACCCCTTGCATTAGAAGTTCTTTAACCTCTTTTTAGCTCCCACACCCCTTGCATTAGAAGTTCTTTGACCTCTTTTTAGCTCCCACACCCCTTGCATTAGAAGTTCTTTAACCTCTTTTTAGCTCCCTCAACCCTTGCATTAGAGGGTCTTTGACCTCTTTTTAGCTCCCACACCTCTAGCATTAGAAGTTTTTTGACCTCTTTTTAGCTCCCACACCTCTAGCATTAGAAGTTCTTTGACCTCTTTTAAGCTCCCACACCTCTAACATTAGAAGTTCTTTGACCTCTTTTTAGATCCCACACCTCTAGCATTAGAAGTTCTTTTATTTCTTTTTAGCTCCCACACCTCTAGCATTAGAAGTTTTTTTACTTCTTTTTATCTCCCACACCTCTAGCATTAGAAGTTCTTTGACCTCTTTTTAGCTCCCACACCTCTAGCATTAGAAGTTCTTTTACTTCTTTTTAGCTCCCACACCTCTAGGCATTAGAAGTTCTTTGACTTCTTTTTAGCTCCCAAACCTCTAGCATTAGAAGTTCTTTGACCTCTTTTTAGCTCCCACACCTCTAGCATTAGAAGTTCTTTGACTTCTTTTTAGCTCCCACACCTCTAGCATTAGAAGTTCTTTGACTGCTTTTTAGCTCCCACTCCTCGAGCATTAGAAGTTTTTTGACCTCTTTTCAGCTCCCTTACCTCAAGCATTAGAAGTTCTTTGACCTCTCTTTATAGCTCCCACACCTCTAACATTAGAAGTTCTTTGACCTCTCTCTTTAGCTCCCACACTTCTAGCATTAGAAGTTCTTTGACATATATTTCTAGGTTCCATACTTTTAGTATTAGAGGGTCTTTGATCTATATTTTGAGGTGCTTTTCAACTAGCATTAGAGGCTCTCTATTTTTAGGTGTCTTACCTCTGGCATTAGAGGCTCCTCTTCACTGTTTTCTCCTGTCTTCTAGTTTTCACGATTTTCTTTCATTAGAATGATTATCTGTTTCTTTCGAGATTTCATTGTCTCTTTTCCTTAGTTCGTCAGTGTCCTTCTAGATTTCAAAAGAGATTTCAGTGCCGCGAGTCCTCACTTCGTCAGATTCCTCAGGGAAATCAAAGGCATTTATTCTTTACCTATATGGGCAATGAGTAAAGAGATGAATACTATCGATTTCTCCGCATACACTATCATGCCAAAGTAAATGGCGAGCAACATGATATATTTACCAATGCCGTCTGGATATGTCCTTACTTCAATGGCGAATTTTGGGACAATCCTGTTGAAGAACTACACGTCACTCACCGTTCAGTTGAACCATTCTGCCTCCATCCTCATTCCCCGCAATCCGTTTTTGCACCGATACAAAGCCTCGTACTTTTTCCAAGAGTCTCCTTTAATAAGACATCGTTGCAAAAGCCCAAGCAAAGGACCCTTCAAGGCTCATACATTATGATCTTCAAAGCTCAGCTGCCAACGGAAGATCCCATGTCTTTCTATAGGTCGGGCGATATAAAACGAACGATCGGCAACTTCGGCAGCAACCAAAACCATCTGTAGTTGATGGTGTTCCGAAGACGTAACACATAATTCTTACCAGCAGCTTCCTATTCCGCCAGAATGCGATCTCTGTGAATTAAGTGAAATCCTTCTCCCAGTCATCAACGCACTTCCTCTTACTCCTATTGACGCGCAATTCCTTGATTAGATTTCGCCAGCTACATACAGATCATGTGAGGTGTTGCAGGCTACGTTTGAAAAAATGAAGATCAGGTCTTCAGAAGTCATTTGAAGCTCGGGGAGGAGTCGTTCAGGACTGCTCCTGGAAATTTCAGTTCTGGAGTCATTCAGAAATCCATGTTAAGTATACGGCTATGTCCTTTGAAGACGTTTGGAAATTCGGGAAAGTTTTCTTCCGAAACCGTTCTGGAGGCATTCAGAATTCCATGCTAAGTCTATGGCTATTATTTCTGAAGCCATTTGGAAATGGAAAGTTTTCTTCCGACACCGTTCTGAGATTCCGTTCTGGAGGCATTCAGAATTCCATGCAGTCTATGGCTATTTCTTCTGAAGCCATTTGGAAATCCGAGAAGATTTTCTTCAGAATTCTTTTAGGACTCGCGAAAAATGCCATTCTTGTTTTATAACAACAATAATAATAATAATAATAATAATAATAATAATAATAATAATAATAATAATAATAATAATAATAATAAACTACGTAATTTGATTTATGGATTTCATTTGAAAAGTTTTGAAGATGCTAAACGCTCAACTTTGCAGTTTGAAGGAAACTTTAAGATACCCGGACGAAGAGCGAAGGGTAGCCTAATTGAGGTTTAAAGCAAACCGAATTGAAATATTTGATTTCAGCTAAATTATTTCAGGTTTGGGACTTAGAACAATCTATTTCTGGTACGAATCGATATATATATATATATATATATATATATATATATATATATATATATATATATATATATATCTATATATATATATATATATATATATATAGATATATATATATATAGATATATATATATAAATATATATATAGTTTATATATGTGTATATACATGCATGTATATAAGCTTTTGCAGTATATGAATATTCTGTGTATATATGTATATTTATACGATGTATATCTATACATATATATACATACATATACATATATATAATATATATATACTCATACATATACATATATATATATATATATATATATATATATATATATATATATATTATATGAATACAGTATATTTGCATGTACTGTACACACACATATATATACATACATACATACATACATACATACATACATATATATATACTGTTTGTACATACATACATCCCTAAATAAAGCAGCCTTCGTATTATCCCAACTGTTTATACATGCAAAAGCAAATGTAAAATGCATATCACCAAGTTATGGCTTAACCTTGATATTTCATTGAGATTTCAGGTGTGGACAAGATATCTGTCCGCAAGCCACTGTACATTTTGTTCTTCAAAACGGAATAACATCTTGAAATCACGATCAAGTGTGGGTAAACGGGGCATGTATTGTTTAACATGCCTCACATCCACAAAATCTGCCATCGTGCTGAGAATCGGACAGAACAACCTTTCTCTTCGAACTGCAGTCTGCTACTGACCAGACTCTGCTTTTTCGAAGCATATGCTCTTTATATGAAGTACAGGGTCTTCTTTATGTATAATCATTTACTTTTTATGTGATTATAAGGATATGCTTTTGCTCTAAAAGTAGAAGCTTTTGCTTGAAATGTTTATGAATACAAGTAGAAGGATTTCCTTCATATTTTGCAAGTATAAGCATATCCTTTTCTTTATGAATACCGCCCAATGGGCTCAAATAATAATAAAAATTAGCATATGTCAGAAATCATATATGCAAATACCTTGAGATCAAATAATAATAATATTAATAATAATAATAATAATAAAAATACGAACAAAACAACTGGCTCAAATGATAATAAAAAAATGATATATGGCAGAAATCATATATACAGATATTTCGAGATACCAATTATCCAGACAACAGAAGCATAAAATCGTCTAGCGATCAACTATAAGATTACATCTCAATTAGAATGATATAAATCCACACTAAATCCCATTTTCTATTTCTATTTGTGAACCTGACAAGTTCGCAGCCCAAAACGAAGGTATGGCAACAGTGCCATAGAATTAGAATGTTGAATTTGATCGATTCAATATCTATGGGTGTTAGAGAGATGAAATAAAGGGATAATTTCTCCTTAATTCTCTATTCGTCGCTTTATGGAATAACAATACATTTTTCAAGTCGTATTTTCTTTATGAAAATGGTTGGTGAACAAGTTTCCATCAATTATGTTCTCTTAGTAAGTTATATATAGATAAAACTATAAATTCAGCTATTATCTTAAATACATACATACAAGTATACATAGTTATACATGTATATATAAATGTGTGCATGTATATACATAAATGTATATATACAGATATATACGCATATATCACCAAATAAGAAAATTGTAAACCAATAAAACAATAAATTCAGCTATTACCTTTCACACAAAAATATACACAGATATACATGCATATATGTATGTATATACACACATGTATATATAAATAAATACACACTCACAGAATATGACTGTTACCCTTTAAGAGAAGGTGACGCTAAAAGGGCAAAGCCTTCTGGCTTATCAGTAAGTCATTTGGGCAAAGGTTGACAGTTCCAATACTTTTTCATTGACCTTACCGGACCCAGCAGGGGGCAAGAACCGCTCGTACCAACCGTTAATAGCTGCACACGAACACACACAGACATATATATATATATATATATATATATATATATATATATATATATATATTCACACACACACACACACATATATATATATATATATATATATATATATACATATATATATATATATATATATATATATATATATATAGGTATGTATAAACATATTTGTTAGTATCATAAAATATTCATCAGATCCATTAAGAACAACAATGCAGAAAACTACAAATCAATTAGCATACGAAAAAATCTTTAACACGAAAATGGGTGACGTATAAATGTATGCAAAAAAAAAAAAAAAAAAAAAAAAAAAAAAAAAAAAAAAAAACCATATGTCTACTGTATATGTATATTTGTTAGTGGCATAAAATATTCATCAGACCCATTAACAACAAGAATGCAGAAAGCTACAAATCATTTAGCAGATGTCCGTATGAAAGAACCTTTGGCACGAAAAAACAGAAAGAAAGAAAAAAAATATATTGTATATGTATATTTGTTAGCGGCATAAAATATCCATCAGACTCATTAAGAACAAGAATGTAGAAAACCACAAATCATTTAACATATGTCCGTATGAAAATCTTTGGCACGAAAATGCACGATGTATAAATGTCTGCACAAAAAAAAAAAAAAAAAAAAAAAAAAAAACTGTATATGTATAATTGTTAGCGGCATAAAATATTCATCAAACCCATTAAGAACAAGAATGCAAAAGGCTACAAATCATTTAGCAGATGTCCGTATGAAGGAATATTTGGCCCGAAAATGGACGATGTAAAAAAAAGTATACTGTATAGGTATATTTGTTATTGGCATAAAATATTCATCAGACCCATTAAGAACAAGAATGTAGAAAACCATAAATCATTTAGCATATGTCCGTATGAAGGAATCTTTGGCACGAAAATGGACGATGTATAAAAAAAAAAAAAAAAAAAAAAAAAAAAAAAAAAAAAAAAAAAAAACTGTATATGTATATTTGTTAGCGGCATAAAACACTCATCAGACCCATTAAGAACAAGAATGCAGAAAACCACAAATCATTTAGCATATGACCGGACTAAAGAAAATTATACTGTATACGTATATTTGTTAATGGCATAAAATATCCATCAGACCCATTAAGAACAAGAATACAGAAAGCCACAAATCATTTAACATATGTCCGTATGAAAATCTTTGGCACGAAAATGGACGATGTATAAATGTCTAAAAAAAAAAAAGAAGCTATATACAATTTCGATTTGGCATGAACATCGTTAGTTGCTCTGTGATATTTCAGTTATCCTTGTCAAGAGGGACATTACGAGAGAGTCCATCTCGATGGCACTGCCGTGACTGACAGTGATGTATCTACATTTGGACTCGGTGACATAAGGGGATGTTTGTACTGAACTGAAATATATCCATAAACTTATTTGATCATCACTCATATCAAATGAAATGAATCTAAAAGCTATATGTAATGAATTATGGAGACATTTGTAATAAAAAAAAAAAAAAAAAAAAAAAACTATTTACTCTCAACTCGTATCAAATGAAATAAATCTAAAAGCTATATGTAATGAATTATGGAGACATTTGTAAAAAAAAAAAAAAAAAAAAAAAAAAAACTATTTAATGACAACTCGTATCAAATGAAATGAATCTAATAGCTATGTAATGAATTATGTTGACTTTTGTACAGAAAAAAAAAAACTATTTAATAACAACTCGTATCAAATGAAATTAATTTGAAATCTATGTAGTCAATCGTTTTGAAAAAAAAAATATTAGAAAGAAATTAACTGATCTTTATTGAGATTTTGAGAGTAGTTAATGATGCAAACTAGCACAAGAGTACGCAAATCAAAATTATAAGTAGAAAAAGGGAAAAAATATCAGAGAAATTGACTTTGGTCTTTATTAAGGTTTATGTTTAGTTATTGATACAAACCAGCACAGGAGGACGCAAATTAGAATTATAGGTGGAAAAACAGGGAGTAGAAAGGGGGAAAAATACTTACTTGATCTTAGTTAAAGAAAAATCATTGTCA
>NC_090733.1:114032156-114037156 GCF_036898095.1 Palaemon carinicauda
GATTTTCCACTAAATAAATATATATATATATACAGTATATATATATATATATATATATACATATATATATATACATACATATATATATATATATATATATATGTATATATATATATAATTTTCATAAACATGCAAGAAAAAGCGAAAAAATGGGAGAAAAAATTTAACTTTTATCATTTTTTTTTTAGTTCGATTAGCAAAACACTGACATGGGCTTCAGATTACTAAATTATTAAATAAACACGAAGGGTTAACGATTCTGTTATTTTTGCGTTATTCATATATTTGCTGCTCTGTAATTATTGAATCTTATATGCTAATAAATATTTGTTGTAATTAGCATACAACACTTCTGCATTATCAATCTTGGCCATCATCTATTTGCTTGACTATTCTATAAGTGATAGGTAATTATTATATTGAATGGAGAAGTATTGGATTGAATCGAAAAGTATTGAATTGAATGGAGAAGTATTGAATGAAGGGAGAAGCAATGAATGAATGGATAAATACTGAATTGAACGGAGAAGTATTGGATTGAATTGAGAAATATTGAATTGAATGGAAAAGTATTGAATTGAATGGAGAAGTAATAAATGAATGGAGAAGTAGTGAATTGAATTGAAAAATATTGAATTGAATGGAGAAGTATTCAATTGAATGGAGAAGTAATGAATGAATGGTAAACTACTGAATCGAATGGAAAGGTATTAAATGGATGGAGAAGTATTGAATTAAATGGAGAATTATTGAATGAATGGAGAATTATTGAATGAATGGAGTAGTACTGAATGAATGGAGAAGTAATGAATTAAAAACTCAAGATGGAGACGACTGGCGAAATCTAACCGGGGCCCTTTGCGTCAATAGGCATAGGAGTAGATGATGATGATGATGATGATGATGAATTTTTGTATCTTTATCTAGTTATTGCTAGGTCAGTTTAAACTTGATATTCTATTGTTATTTAGCAAGAAGAGTATGAATATACTTATTTTGGAGACTTTCTTTATACATGGTCGAAATGATTTAAGTCTAATTTTCCAAATTCATATTGCAATGGTTATTCAACGGTTTTAAAAAGTGAAATAAAGAATCCATCATGATAATCATTTGCAGTATTTTTGTTAGACACAAAACATTTTACCATTTTTTGTACATAGTAGGTTTCGGAAGTAAAAAATTTCCTTTTAAAACGAAGCAATAACAATTTCCATATTAATTGGAAAGTCATAATATTCTCCTATTAGAACGTGGAATCATGTCATTTTTCTTTTAAAACGGAAAGTAATATCTTCCATTCTAAATGGAAAATTTTTTTTTCTTTCTAATTAGGGAAAGAAAAACAGCTTATAATACATTAATTCCTCTGTGTATGCCTACGCCAAGATGCCATAAGGTAAAAAAAAAAAAAAAAAAAAAAAAAATATATATATATATATATATATAAAAACTAGTTTTGACTCTTTCATTTGTCAAGGACTGATAATTCAGGACTTTTGTTTTACCTTTTTTGAGAAACATAATACAATGTCATGCTTAATTGCTTGGTATCCGTTGTAAGATGTAAGGAAAAGAAAAGAAAAGAATGAATAAAAAAAATTAAACACCCAAGTTACCGTTAGATTTAAAACACACATGTATAAGAAATAAGAATAAAATATTCCTTTCCAATGATAACTACGTAATATTAGCCAAAGCCGTATATAGAGAAACGGCTTTGACATTAAAGGTTTAAAATGGAGGCAAGGGACAGTGACATTGCCCTATCAAGCAAAACAATGTCCTAGAGAATGACCATATTACACATATGTACAGCGCCCAAGCCCCCTCTCCACCCAAGCTATGACCAAGGAGGACCAGGCAATGGCTGCTGAGGACTCGGCATATAGACTCATAGGCTCCACCAAACACTCCATCCTTAGCTCACAAGGATGGTGAGGTTGAAGAGACTAAAGGAACTAACGGGACTCGAGGGGGGAAATCACCAGGCAGGGATGATACCACCAGGACAACACCACCATAAAATATATAAATTATTAGTCAGCATTATATATACTTATATATATATACATATATATATATATATAATATATATATATATATATAACACATATAATATATATATATATATATAACACATATAATATAATATATATATATATATATATACACGTATATACATAAAACAAAATAGTAATACATATATTAATAATCCACATTATATATATATATATATATATATAACGAAATAGCAATACATGAATTATTACTCAACATTAAATAAATAAACGAATATCCAAAGCATCAAAAACACATACCAGAACAGATACCTATGAGAGCTACAACTGCACTCCGTTGGTCCTAACACCAAAAACACAGGTTAAAAGCACAGTATTAATTTTGCAACTTTCTGTTATTTCGACTCGAAATTGAAACTCATACTGCATTAATATATTTTCTGTGATGGAAAGTCATACCAGTGGATAATGCACAACTCGCTTTGCCGTGTCGGGCAGTGCATTACCGAAGGATGGGAAATATATTTTGTTAAAGTAGCGTGAACAAAAAGCAGATACTTTTACTAAATAAAAATATTTGTATTTGGTGTTGTTTATGAAAATGTATCTTTAACGCAGATATAAAAACATTATTATTATTATTATTATTATTATTATTATTATTATTATTATTAATGATTTGAAAATATAAACTGATTTAAAAACATTCAAGATTAACTTTAACGCCTCATAATGATACAATTCCATTGTTGACTTTGTCGTAACATGGCACCATCTGAAAATACATTATGAAATAACATACCAAATAGAATTTAATACAACTGATTCAAGAATCGCATTTAGTGTGTGTGTGTGTGTGAGAGAGAGAGAGAGAGAGAGAGAGAGAGAGAGAGAGAGACTGCCTAAACTTTTACAGATCTCAAATGAATCGCCTGATAATGTTCCAGGAGTTTTAATGAATTGTATCTCCTGGATTCCCAAGGTAATATCAAAGATCTCTCTCTCTCTCTCTCTCTCTCTCTCTCTCTCTCATTAGACACGATTCTTGAATCACTTATATTAAATTCTATTTTGTGTCTTATTTCAGAGTTGTATTTTCCGATGGTGCCATATTACGACAAAGTTAATAACGGAATTATATTATGAATATTAGAAGTAGTAGTAGTAGTAGTAGTAGTAGCAGTAGTAGTAGTAGTAGTGGTAGTAGTAGTAGTAGTAGTGACAATAGCATTGGTATTGGATGAAGTAACATCTGTAAAAAAATTATTTTATATTCAATCTATTATTATTATTATTATTATTATTATTATTATTATTATTGTTGTTGTTGTTGTTGTTGTTGTTGTTGTTGTTGTTGTTGTTGTTGTTGTTGTTGTTACTAATATTGTTGTTAATGATTTGAAAATATAAACTGATCTAAAACATTCAATATTAACTTTAATGCCTCATATCAATATGTGTGTGAGAGAGAGAGAGAGAGAGAGAGAGAGAGAGAGAGAGAGAAACTTTAACAAATCTCAAATGAATCGCCTGATAATGTTCCAGGAGTTTTAATGAATTGTATCTCCTGGATTCCCAAGGTAATATCAAACATCTCTCTCTCTCTCTCTCTCTCTCTCTCTCTCTCTCTCACACACATACACACACGCACACACACACTAAATGCGATTCTTGAATCAGTTATATTAAATTCTATTTGGTATGTTATTTCATAATGTATTTTCAGATGGTGCCATGTTACGACAAAGTCAACAATGGAATTATATTATTATTATTATTATTATTATTATTATTATTATTATTATTATTATTAGTAGTAGTAGTAGTAGTAGTAGTAGTAGTAGTGACAATAACATAGGTATTGGATGAAGTGACATCCGTAAAAATATTATTTTATATTCTATCTTTTAATAGACCTCCATTTCCAACTGAAACTTAAATGCAGCATATTTTCAGAGTAAAAAAGAATTCCAAATGTAATTCCTTCCTCTTCCGGTGGAATGACGCTTTTAATTAACAAACCCAGTTAATTCTATTTAAATATGTGCATGGATCAAAATATATTAAAAGAATTTAGAACATAAAAATTAAAGAGGCGCTGATTCTTAATCAAATCAACATGCACACGATTGTTATTAATTTGATTGCCTTGGGATATTTTATACGAGTTTCATTATATTCTTGCATATTTTATTATGTGTCATTATTCTTTCTGAAATTTCAATGGTTCATTAGGGTTGTGGTGGCCTATTGGAAACGTCCCTGCCTAGCGTTCTGCTAGACGGGAGATAAGAGTCCTGCGAAAGCTCAATGATTTCTTGTATTGTCTGCAACCTCACCATCGTTGTGAGCTAATGATGGGGAGTTTGGGGGAGCCTATAGGTCTACCTTTTTAGTTATCAGCGGCCATTGCCTGGCCCTTCCTGGTTTTAGCTTGGGTGGAGAGGTGGCTCGGGTGCTGATCATATGGATATATGGGCAGTCTCTAAGACATGGTCCTGCTCAGTATTTTGTCACTGCAATTCATCAGAGACCGTTAACCTTTATTGATATAACAATCACTATAGTCAATTCTTTTTAGGGAGGCAGATTTGCACCGATTCACAGGGGTGCCCTTTTAACTCGGGAAAATTTCCTGCTCGCTGATTGGTTGGGGGAGATAATTCCAATCAATCAGATAGCAGGAAACTTTTCCGAGCTAAAAGGGCACCCCCTGCGAATAGGTGCAAATGTGCCTCATTAAAAAATTTTTAGTAGAGTTTTACTTCTTTATCATATAATCATTAACTCTGAATTACATTTTTCTTCATTCTGTTGGACTAATTTTACACACCATTGCCAACTATAGTTCAAACAAGAGAACCAGTTTTACCAGAAGTGAACGAGATAATTGGCTGATTAGCGAAGTTTTGTCAGTCATTAGCTTATAAGAGGCGCAGCCGTCTTTTCAACACTTTTAAACTACAACAGAAGAAAGAG
>NC_090733.1:114049656-114072156 GCF_036898095.1 Palaemon carinicauda
TATCATCATTATTATTATTGTTGTTATTATTATTATTATTATTATTATTATTATTATTATTATAACTATAGATCTGTTGTTACTATTATTATCATCAATCAACATATGAACTATCTTTTATGGGATAATCCAAGACGATTATATATATGATTATATATTATATGATTTGTATATATATACATATATATATATATATATATATAAATATATATATATATATATATATATATATATATATATATGTACAAATCATACAACATCACAACAAAATATTTTGAAATTTTATCTCACCTTCAATTAGTCATGTCGTTAACCTTCTCTCTTTATTTTAATCTTCACACATCCCCTTTCTTAGCTTTTGCTAAATAAGTTATTTAGTTTTCCATCTCCACTCTTTAAAAATACTATAAATACAAATTTAAGAAAAATTTATGGAAGGGCATCTTCCGCTAAACTTTTCTTTTCCCACCATTATCCCGACATAAGGGATCGGTTGCCAGATACGGCTTCTTCAATGCCTTCTATCAAGGGCATCCTCAGGCACCAAACCTCTGTTAATACCCAAAATCACTCCAATCATCAATTTTAAACTTTTCAGGATAATTTGCCCGCCTTGGTTTGCCTTGTTTAAAAAAAAAAAAAAAAAAAAAAAAAAAAAAAAAAAAAAAAAAAAAAAAAAAAAAAAACAAGAAGACCTACGATTATCCGAAACCTATTTTAAAGCTTAAAGATTTAAAGGCTACTCATGAATGGCACAGCCGAGATAGTGACAATTCCCTAGAGACTAAACATATATCCATAAGATCAGGTTTCACGCCACTCTCCATTCAAGCTAGGACCAGCGAGGGCCAAGCAATGGCTGACTCAGAACCAATAGGCTCCGCCAAACTCCCCCTCCCTAGCTCCCAAAGGATGGTGAGGTTGCAGACACAGCAAGAAACTATCGAGTTTGATTGGGACTCGATCTCCCGCCCAGCGGTACACCAAGCAAGGTCGTTTTCAATAGGCCACCATTCACTATCCACTTCCGTAACTCTTCTGAGGAATGCATCCAAGTTCCTCAACTGAAGTCAGCTCAGGATTCAGGCGTTTTCCCAGTCGTTTCTTTGAAGGAAGCAATAGTTTTCTCGGAAGTCCTATTTGAGAAAATGACTGCCTTCTCAGAAGGAGTAATCTTTGAGAATAGAGAAGAAGGCGTTGTTTTGGAATATTCAGGCGGAATGTTATTTGAATGGTGCTGCAGAGATGGAGGAAATGCAAGAGAAAAGATGATGAAGTCGGATAAACGATGTATGCTGATTTAAGGAAAAGCGATTCTAGCGTGTTTTGACTTTCATAGATTACAGGTAACATTTGCATCATTTGAATTCTTTAAATAAAAACAGGTACATTTTCCTATAGAAAAAAATAAAAAAGCGAGTAAATAGAAATATACTGACGATGAGGATAAGAAAATTTGATAATATGATATGGCAAATATGGCCAATTCTCAATTAGCATGACTTTAAAATATAATATAGGTTCATATTCCATTAAAAGAAAATGAAAAATTTTACAGCAGATAGAAATAAGCTAACGATGAGGAGAATAACAGAAACTGACACTAAATTGTAACAAATATTGCAAATTTGCGCTTAGTAAAATATCTTCTAACCGTAGTAAACATTGTTAATAAAGTACTAGGGGAAAGGGAAATCAAACAACAAATGCAGCCCAAATTAGAAGTAACAACGTTAATAAAGTAATACAAGAAAACTGGAATTGAACCAGCTGATGCAATCCAAATGATCATACTTGATACGAGAAACACAGGTCCCATTGAAAAGAAGCTAGGATCAGATAGCGCCATTGAAGATGATGCCTCTCTAACGCGATGATCATGTCTGCTAACTTTACATCCTTCGCTTGATAGCATCTGCTAAGTTTACAACCGATCTGACTCGCAGAAGAGGAGCCTTACTCGCTCGGTCGCTCAAGGAATTCAAAACAGATTTCGAAAAAATGAACTTCATTTCCTACAACTAAACTTTGAGGTTTATCTGGTTGGCGGAGGATTCAAAGGGGGAGGAAGGCCTGAGATGATTCCAAATGATGCATGTAATGTCATTGGCCTTAGAGATGCCTCTATTATATTTTTTATTCGCAGGGAGGGGCAAAAGAGTTATGCGATCGCTATGTGATGTATTACAGCCAGAAAATGTTTTGAAGGTTGTCTTACACTGTCACAGTCTCTTTTTATGTAAAGACATATATATATATATATATATATATATATATATATATATATATATATATATACATATATATAGACACACATGTATATATATATATATATATATATACATATATATATATATATATATATATATATATATATATACACGCATATATATACAGTATATATACATACCTGTATATATATATATATATATATATATATATATATATAGGCCTATATATATAGATACATACATAAATATACATATATATACATACATATATATATATATATATATATATATATATATATATATATATATATATATATACAAAAACACGTACACACAGTATATATACTATATAGACGCCAGAAAGTCGAAAATTAAACATTTTGGACTATATTCGGATCAACGAAAATTTGGGAAAAGCATCTTTCCTATCATTAGGGCTAAAACAATAACATGATAGGAAAGATGGTAACTTGAAAGCTTGTTAATCGTAATAACTTCAGTCTGAAATGTTGAAGTTCCTGTTGTCAATCGCCTTTCTTGTAAATCTAAAGCATTCTAGAAGGAAGAGGGCCACTCATATTTTATATATATATATATATATATATATATATATATATATATATATATATATATATATATATATATATATATATATATGTGTGTGTGTGTGTGTGTATATATACATACATATATATATATATATATATATATATATATATATATATATATATATATATATATTTACATATATATATATACAGTATATATATATATACATATATATATATATATATATATATATATTTACACATATATATATATATATATATATATATATATATATATTTACATATATATACACATGTGTATGTATACATTAGAGATATATATATATATATATATATATATATATATATATATATATATATATATATACACACATATATATATATATATATATATATATATATATATATATATATATATATATATATATATATATATATATATATGTATATATATACACACACACACATACACTAGATATCTGAAATCAATAACGGAAATCTGAATTTCATCACTGTCAAACTACACGCATATTTACAGAACATTAATAATTCCATCCATGCACACATAAATTATTCAAGCAACATTCTGTAAAACGAATGTGTGTGCCAAGTACGCTACCCACTACATATCAAATGCCAAGTAACCGAAGCATACGGAATGTACGTTTGAATGTAAAGGGACTCCCGAAACCTACTCATGAGCATACAGATTTTCTCAGAAGCTGGCAACTCTTAGAGAATTTTTTTTACATTTTTTTTTTCATTCACGAAGATTGCTATCGCTGCTTTATCGTATCAAATACATATTCATTATCGTTATTTACAATGTCTGTCTATCATTATGAAGGGTAATTTAGTATTGGTTTATAGCAGAATAACTCTAGGTAGCATGAGCATTGAAAAATTTATGGCGATGTTATAAATATCGTTTTTTTTTGGGTAAATATCCTTTTCGAACAAAATAGCTTGATAGAGAGAGAGAACATTTTGATGGTGATTTCAGTGCCTCCATGTGAGAGAGAGAGAGAGAGAGAGAGAGAGAGAGAGAGAGAGAGAGAGAGAGAGAGAGAGAGAGAGAGAGAGAGAGAAAACATTTTGATGGTGATTTCAGTGCCTTCATGAGAGAGAGAGAGAGAGAGAGAGAGAGAGAGAGAGAGAGAGAGAGAGAGAGAGAGAGAGAGAGAGAGAACATTTTGATGGTGATTTCAGTGCCTTCATGAGAGAGAGAGAGAGAGAGAGAGAGAGAGAGAGAGAGAGAGAGAGAGAGAGATGGGTTTAATCATATCTACTTCTCATAAATAATTATCCTATACATCATTCAAACATTAAAGTCTAAATGGAGCTGATAATTAGACAAATCAGGTTACACCACAGAGAGCAAAATATATTAATTTCTTCTTTATTTGCTATATGCCATATTACTATATTTAAAGGCAAAACGAGAATCCCATTGTCATTAATAATTAATAAGGAATAATCTATACAGAGCCAACTAGCTACGATTTATTGATTAGGTAAAATTTATAAGGATTTATTCATAATTCAGAGTTCGTGATGATTGTGGTCTTTTGCAGTATTCCCTATAGCAAGAGATATTGAAGGCACCAAGTTGTGTTTCGTACATTTTCTTCTTTGATTCTTTATTACTAAGTAGCCATTGTAGTTTAATAATAATAATAATAATAATAATAATAATAATAATAATAATAATAATAATCTCCCCTATATAAAAAGACCAAGCGTTTGGTTATATATATATATATATATATATATATATATATATATATATATATATATATATATATTCATATAACTAGATTCATATACCTATCTATCTATCTATCTATCTACCTATCTATCTATATATATATATATATATATATATATATATATATATATATATATATATATATATATATATATATATATATATATATATATATATATATATACGGTCAAGCAAGCTCTCCCTTTCCCTGGGGTTTGGGGGAGAGAAGGTAGTCATACCCTGGTAAGAAGGGGGTGCCTATGCCTATGTTAGCATATCTATCTAAATATGTAGCTATCCTTTGGACGGGTCGCGTACAATAATAATAATAATAATAATAATAATAATAATAATAATAATAATAATAATAATAATAATTTTCGTTGTTTTGAATCATAACCTGAACTTTGCTGTGACAAAGTTTACTAATAAGTTGCTGCTCATTAAACAGCAATAATATAGACTCAAAAGTCTTGTTGAGGGAACGGAGATGAAATGACATCATTAATATATTATGGGTTTCAAAAGCGAGGCAGCATAGAATTAATCCTTTATGTGTAATGAATATACTAGGGAAATGAGATCCACCAGGGATGATTAAATTTCAAGCTTCCCTGGTCATGATCTTCAGGGAATTGACCAAATCCTTCTCTATTTCCGGAAGATGTACAGTATGTATGTACGTGTATATATATATATATATATATATATATATATATATATATATATATATATATATATATATATATATATAAAATATATATATATATATATATATATATATATATATATATATATATATATATATATATATATATATATATATATATATTAGAGCCTTGGGCTTAGAGCATCTTGCTTTTCCAACTAGGGTTGTACCTTAGCATGTAATAATAATAATAATAATAATAATAATAATAATAATAATAAAAATAATAATAATAATAATAATAATAATAATAATAATAATAAGAAGAAGAAGAAGAAGAAGAAGACTAATTGTCTCATAAAAAGCTATTATTATTATTATTATTATTATTATTATTATTATTATTATTATTATTATTACCTAAGCTACAACCATAGTTGGAAAAGCAGGATGCTATAAGCCCAAAGGCTCTAACATGAAAAAATAGCCAACGAGGGAAGGAAATACATAAACAGCATGGAAACTAGTAAAAAATTAAAATAAAATATTTTAAGAATTGTACCAACATTAAAACAGATCTTACATATATAAACGATAAAAAGAGATTTAAATCAGTCTGTTCAATATAAAAAACATTTGCTGCAAGTTTGAACTTTTTAAGTTCTACCCATTAAACTACCTGAATAGGAAGATCATTCCACAACTTAGTCATAGCTGGAATAAACCTTCTAGAATACTGTGTAGTATTGAGCCTCATAATGGAAAAGCCTGACAAATAGAAATAACTCCCTACTAAGTATTACGAACAGGGTGTTGCTGTACGGGAAGATCTGAATGTAAAGGATGATCAGAATTATAAAAAATCTTATGCGAAATGCAAAAAGAAATAACTGAACAAAGGTGCCAGAGATTGATATCTAGATTAGGAATAAGAAATTTAATAGACCGTAAGATTCTGTCCAACAAATTAAGATGAGAATCAGCAGCTGAAGATCTGACAGGAGAACAATACTCAAAACAAGGTAGAATGAAAGAATCAAAACATTTCATTAGAATAGAATGATCTTCTAAAATCTTAACACTTTCTCAATAAGACAACTTTTGGTGCAATTGCAGATAAGATAGACCTAATGTGTTTCTTAAAAGTAAATTTGTTGTAGATAATCCCACCTAAAATTCTAAAAGAGTCATACAGAGTTAGAGAAACATTATCAATGCTGAGATCTGAATGTAGAGGAGTCATTGTCCTTGACCTACTTACAGTCATACTCTGAGTTTTGTTAGGATTCAACTCCATACCTCATAATTTTCACCATGCACTAATTTTAGCTATATCTTTATGAAGGGATTCAGCAACCCCAGATCTAAATTCAGGAGATGGAATTGATGCAAAGAGAGTAACATCATCTGCATATGCAACAAGCTTGTTTTCTAGGCCAAACTACATGTCTTGTGTAAATAGTATGAAAAGTAATGGGCCAAGAAAACTACCCTGAGGAACACCAGATATCACATTCCTATACTCACTATGGTGCCAATCAACAACAACTCTTTGCGACCTATTGCTTAGAAATTCAGTAATGATGTTATGAAAAGACCCACCCACTCCCAACTGTTTGAGTTTGAAAACAAGGGCCTCATGATTAACACGGATAAAGGCAGCACTGAAATCAAGGCTATTCATACGAACTTCCTAACCATAATCAAGAGATGTCTGTACAGCATTGGAGATTGTAAAAAGTGCATCACATGCTCCAAGGCCTTCACGAAAGCCAAATTGCAAACTCGGGAACAAATGATTGCCTTCCGCAAACCTGCTTAGACGTTTTGCTAAAAGACGTTCAAAAAATTTAGATAATATGGGAATTATTGAAATTGGGAGGTAATCAGTTGAACTTGAGCTACCACAAGCACATTTATATAATGGAGTAACATTACCGATTCTCCAAAAAGTGCTAAAAGCTCCTCTTCTTGCTAACTTGCAGAAAATAACAGATAACTTTGGAGCCAAGGTATCTGAAGTCTATATAAAAAAAAAAAAAACAAAGGAAAAATACCATTTGGGTCTACACCTCCATAAGCATCAAGATCCATTGAGACAGCTTTAATTTCACGAGATCAAAAAGTTAAAATAGTTGGTTTAGCCTCAGGAAAACAGGAATGAGGAAGATCAAGTTTCTCATTACTCAGCTTACTGTCAAACACATCAGCCAAAAGGGTTGCCTTTCCTTTGGAGAGTGAGTGACGGAGCCATCTGTTTTAAGCAGAGGAACTGTTGCGTATACACCAAAGCATATGTATTAAAGAATACTGTTGCTGAATTCTACCCTTTTGCCTTATATTGCACTCAACACAGGTAACTAGCGCCCACGTTCATAATCTAATGGGGTTGAGGTGGCCTATTGGAAACGTCCCTGCCTGGCTTACCGCTCAAAGTAAATATAGTTTCTTGTGAGCTAAGGATGAAGGATGAGTGGTTTGGGGGAGCCTATAGGTCTACCTGCTTAGTCATCAGCAGCCATTGCCTGCCCCGCCCCTGGTCCTTGCTTGGGTGGAGAGGGGGCTTGGGTGCTGATCTATATATATATATATATGGTCAATCTCTATGGCGTTGTCACTATCCCTTGCCTTTGCCATTCATGGGTGGCCTTTAAACTTTTAAAGCTTACCGAAGCTGTAATTCTAATTAAAGAGAATGAGATACACTTCAAAATCAAATGGATTTAGGTTATTGAGGACTGAAAAGGATCTTGGATAGATTTAAAGGGCGGGGGTCGTTCCTCTGGCTCCAATCACTCTAAATGACAATCTAACCAATCGAGGGAAATTCCTTTGATTATAATGGTTATAATAGTTAATGGAAAGATAACTCTACTAATGGGTCAATGGATGGGAGACTCGTCAAATCTAATTTCCCTCTGGAGCACCAAAGGTGAAAATGACGTCAATTTCTTTTTAGGTGTTATAGCGGATCTTAATTATTGTTATTACCATTAATTCTCCTTCTGTTTATCATTCTATAATAATAATAATAACAATAATAATAAAAATAATAATAATAATAATAATAATAATAAAGGTTATACAATTATCAAGCATTATGAACAGAAAAAAAAAAAACCGAGAAAGAATATTAAGGAAAGACTTACGCCCTTCAGAAGACCCAAGATTGTTAGCATAACAAATTGTTACATAAACACAGTAAGGTCATGGGTTAAAGATCCAAGGTGGTAACACTTTCGATACAAATGTGGCCAAAAATAAAATAAGAGATAACAATATATATATATATATATATATATATATATATATATATATATATATATATACATATATATATAAATATATATATATATATATATATGTATATATATATAGATATATATATATATATATACACATATATGAAAATTGTCAGAGGATGATATTAAAGGAAGCATCGAAGTACAATTGAGGTGATATACTGTATTATATACATACAGTATATTTATATATATATATATATATATTATATAATATATATATATATATATATATACATATATATATATATATAATATATATATATGATATATATATGTATATGTGTATATATATATATATATATATATATATATATATATATATATATATATATATATATATTCTTTTTGGTCACGCCCAATTCTCCCCGTCCCTAGGGTAGGTGAGAGTAAAGTCATACCTTGGTGAGTGAGTGCGTGTGTATATATTCAGCTATCATCCCTGACGGGTCGCGTACACTTGTAGAAATAAAAGGTAACAAAATTGGCATATAGTTTTAGGCCAATCAGTGACAGAAAAATGAATAATATCATCTATATGACTTGGAAAAGAACATCAAAATCTAAGTGATATATTAGACATAATTAGTCATGAAAAGAAAACATATGCCTTATCATGATGTTGGTGAGGTAGACGTAATTAAAATATCACACAAACGATATTTTTTTCTTTGTTTTTTTGATAAAGTTGAAACATGACAATGAAAACTTTGATAGAAAGATAGAGAAAACAAAAAACTTTTAAAAGCTGAAAATATTAATAAACTAATTAGACAGGCTCAATATGCGACAATTAGTTCTATGTAAGGTGATGTTGGGGAAAAATTCTTCCGTCAATACAAGTTAAAAAAAAAGTTAACAGTCATTACATAAAAGGTAAAATAGAATAAGTCAACAGTCAATGCATACAAAACTAGAGGGATACTCAGTAGAACGCAGACCTCCGCCGCGGCAGCTTATATCTCGACCTTGACCTTTGACATTAATATGTATTAATTGGCGTGGATTTTCATACACTCAAATATGAATCAAGTTTGAAGCCTCTGTGACAACGATGTTCAAAGTTATGGCTGATTACGTGAATTGGACATTTTGCTTGATCGTGACCTTGACCTTCCAAAATTTAATCATTTCCAGCTTTTTACATAACAATTAATCCCTGCAAGTTTCATTACTCTACGATCAAAACTGTGGCCAGGAAGCTGTTCACAAACAAACACAGAAACACAAATTACAAACACACAAACAGGGGGTAAAATATAACCTTCTTCCAACTTCGCTGGCGGAGGTAATAAAAGGTTAATTTCAGCAAAATAAAAGAACATAAAGAAGTAATACCGATATTCACATGAGATCGAACTGAAGTGTATACACAAAGAACCAAAATCTATAGAACCCTGACAATAGAATAGCAATAACAAGGGATAATTGATGACAGTCATCAAACTTGAATGATTTGGACTAATGATAAAAAAAAATGACAACTACTAGACTATTTATAAGAACAATTTAGGAAACTTTAGAGGATAAGATTATGACCCAAATATCGATTAAAATTCAGTAAATAAAGACATTTAAAAACTGCGTAAATTACAGGGGAAAATATTTAAGATCACTTAAAACTCATTCTGAGTACCAATTATGTAATGTCAAAATAAAACTTACTTTCAATATTATCATAAAGATATTTTAATATCTTAACTAATCTGAAATTTTGCCTTCATATAAAGTTGACAAATATATCCAAATAGTTACCTTTTGTGAATTTATATTACATTTCTGAGTGGGGATACCATAACAAAGTTAAAGGGTTGTGTATCGCTATGACCAACAAAGCTGTACAAGTCAGGGCCACCCTTGCAAGGATGATTTGCTGTGAGCGATCAGACTAAAGTCTCCCACCGTCATCAATCCGCACTGGCCAGCGTGATGATCAAATGTCCGAACCCTAGATATGAAAGGGGACATGTCTGAGGTCTTCGTCCTGCAGTGGATCAGAAACGGCTCATTTGTTGTAGCAGTGTAAGGTAATATCGAACTACTTATGAGGTACCATTTTCCATTCATTTTAGTAGGCTTATGTTTATACATTTAATTATTATTATTATTATTATTACTTACTAAGCTACAACCCTAGTTGGAAAAGCAGTATGCTATAAGCCCAGGGGCTCCAACAGGGAAAATAGCTCAGTGCGGAAAGGAAAAAAGGAAAATAAAATATTCTAAGAAGAGTAACAACAATAAATATCTCCTATATAAACTATAAAAACTTTAACAAAACAAGAGGAAGAGAAATAAGATAGGAGTGTGTGCTCGAGTGTACCCTCAAGCAAGAGAACTCTAACCCAAGACAGTGAAAGGCCATGGTACAGAGGCTATGGCACTACCCAAGACTAGAGAACAGTGGTTTGATTTTGGAGTGTCCTTCTCCTAGAAGAGCTGCTTACCATAGCTAAAGAGTCTCTTCTACCCTTACCAAGAGGAAAGTGGCACTGAACAATTACAATGCAGTAACCCCTTGGGTGATGAAGAATTGTTTGGTAATCTGTGTTGTCAGGTGTATGAGGATAGAGGAGAATATGTAAAGAATATGCCAGACTATTCAGTGTGTATGTAGGCAGGGGGAAATTGAACCGTAACCAGAGAGGAGGATCCAATGTAGTACTGTCTGGCCAGTCAAAAGACCCCATAACTCTCTAGCGGTAGTATCTCAACGGGTGGCTGGTGCCCTAGCCAACCTCTTTGATCATGCCAAGTTGTTTATTATTAATAATCATTTTCAAAACCTGTATTGTATTCTTATAAGGCGAAAACTAAAAATGAGAGAACCTGGCTCATAAGTCAAAATTAATTACAATTGGGATCCGATACATTTATGCCAGATAACTCATAATCAATTAATCAATCAATCAAAATAACGAGACGCCCTTTGATATCGAAATGAAAAACATCGATTGATGCTTCAAACAAGGCAATGGACGTCCTTCTATTTTTACATGCTAAAACATAAACGACCCTGAAAGGAGAGAGCAGAAATGTTCCGAGTTGATTGGGGAGAGGGAAATTTCTGCTTTTAGTAGCTTTCAGTGTTGAGAGAGAGAGAGAGAGAGAGAGAGAGAGAGAGAGAGAGAGAGAGAGAGAGAGAGAGAGAGAGAGCTAGCTTTCAAATAAGAAAAAGGGAAATATATTAGTTAATTGACAGAATTATTTAGAGAGAGAGAGAGAGAGAGGGAGAGGAGAGAGAGAGAGAGAGAGAGAGAGAGAGAGAAGAGAGTTCAAATAGGAAATAAGGGAAATAGATTAGTTAATTGACAATTACTTAGAGAGAGAGAGAGAGAGAGAGAGAGAGAGAGAGAGAGAGAGAGAGAGAGAGAGAGAGCATGTAATTGATCGACCCAAGGATTAAGAGCTACTGACAGAGAAAGACGCTAATGGAGATTCACTTAATCTTGCCTTTTTTTTTCAATCGCAAAATCTAAATAAGGATTGATGTCACTAAAGTTATTCAATTATTGCCTTTAAAAGTTTAAAGGCCGCTCATGAATGGCAGAGGACGCAACCCTAGAGACTGATCAGCGCCCAAACTATGACCTGGGAGGGCCAGGCAATGGCTGCTGATGATTCAACTGGTAGACCTATAGGCTCCCTCAAAAACCCCATTCTATAGCTAACGAGGATGGGGAGGTTGCAGATACTACAAGAAACTATCGAGCTTGAGCACCCTATCCTCTCAAGCTAGGACCAGGGAGGGCCAGGCAATGACTGCTAATGACTCAGCTGGTAGACCTATAGGTTCCTCCAAAACCCTCTTCTTTAGCTCACAAGGATGTTGAGGTTACAGACACTAAAATAAACTATCGAGCTTGAGCAGGACTCGAACCCCAATCCGGCGATCACCAGGGAGGGACCTTTCCAATAGGCTACCACAAACTCGAAAACATTGAATAACTTTCAAATTATGATTTTAGAATAACAAAAGCATAAACAAATTCTCTACGTATCAATTATGAAATTCTGTCCTGTGACCATTATCAAGGTCAAAAGATCACCTCAATACTTTAACACTTTTCTTAAAATTTTACCATATCTCCATCATAAACCGAACAATTATCAAAGCTCAAATCAAACGCGAGAATAAAAACACTTTTCAAAAACAGGTATTGACCCCCAAAGCTACACTACGAGTAAACATGAGAAATCACAACAGGAGCAAAAGGCAACGCGAACGGCAAACAACGACATATAGGTATCCGGAATCGATGGCGTATGGCAAAACAAACAAAGGGAAACGGAGCCGGTGGGCAAACAAAGCAGGGGAACAACAATGTGACTTATTGTTCTGTATAGACGCTGATGCTTACTCTCGGTTCCAAGGAAATTAAATGCTAATTGCACCTACTGTACACGAATGTCATAGAAAGCTACCCACTAGGACAAGGGGATGGGGACAGGGGAGGGGGAGAAGGAGAAGAGTGGAGGGGTAGGGAAGAGGGGGGGAGGAGAAGGGAGGAGTAGAAGGAAAAGGGGAAGAGAGGGAGGGGTAGGAGAAGAAGGGAGGAGTAAGGAGAGGGAAGAGTAGGAGGAAGAGGGGTAAGGGAGAGGGAGGGGTAGGGGGAGAAGGAGAAAAGAGGAGGGGGAAGAGTAGAAGTGAGGGGTAGGGGGAAAAGAGGAAGAGAGGGAAGGGTAGAGGGAGAATGGAGGGGTAGGAGGAAGAAGGAAGGAGTCGGGGAGAGGGAAGGGTACGGGATAGGGAGGGGTAAGGGGAGAAGGAGAAGAGAAGAGGAGGGAGGGATAGGGGGAAAAGGGGAAGAGAGGGAGGGGTAGGATGAAGAAGGGAGGATTAGGGAAGAGGGAGGAGTAGAGAAGATTGAGGAGTAGGGAAGAGGGAGGAGTAGGAGCAGAAGGGTGTGGTACGGAGGAGGGAGGGGTAAGGAATGGGGGAGGACTAGTGTTGGTGAAGGGGAGGTGGGAGGAGGGAGGGGGGGAGAAGAGGTGCCATATATATATATATATATATATATATATATATATATATATATATATATATATATATATATATATATATATATATATATATATATATATATATATATATATATGGCACCTCTTCTCCCCCCCTCCCTCCTCCCTCCTCCTATATATATATATATATATATATATATATATATATATATATATATATATATATATATATATATATATATATATATTAGTCTTTTGGTGGTCCTTTGTATTTTGTATTCCGGTCCTAATTGTAACTGACTTTCGAAGATTCTTTTACGCGTTGGGACGTCCCAGGAATTTGCCATTTTTGTCGACCAAAGTTAACTGGAGATGGGCGATTCTATTTTCTTGTTTCCTTTAAGAGCTTTTTCGAGTCCTGAAGAATTTCTCTTACCATGACTGACTTCTCTTGAGAGGGATATACAAAAATGCGATCTGATCTACTTAATCGTATATGTTTTTGAAATATTTTAGTTGATTCTTATTAATTGTAATATTTCAACTGAATTTTAAAATGTGAAATATCTTAATTGATTTTCATTTATTGCAATATTCTAACTGATTTTATTAATTGCACTATTTAACTGATTTTCATTACTTGCAATATTTTAAGTGATTTTATCAATTGCAATATCTAAACTGATTTTTATTAATTGCATAATTGTAACTTATTTTTATTAATTGCAGTATCTTAATCGATTTTTATTAAATGCAATATTCTAACTAATTTTTATTAACTGCAATATTTAAAAGTGATTTTATTGCCTTTTTTTTGCGATAAAATCCGTAACCTTTTTAACTAGAGCAACACATTTACTTGATATTTACTAATGAGTTACATTAGATTTGTGATGCCTTGACCGGATATTGGTGATTATTTAGATAGCATTTGCGATACTTGGCATGATGATGATTGTGATACCTGAACTGTTTGGTATTTGCGATACCTTACCTGATATTTGCGTGTTTTTCCCTTACATTTCCAATACATGATTTGGTATTTGTGGCAGCCAGCTTGAAATTCAAGATACCTATCGATATATTTGCATGATCTAATAATTCATTTACGATACCAGAAGTGACTTTTGGCCTATTAGAAACGTCCCTAACTGGCGATCGCCGGACTGGGGTTCGAGTCCCGCTCAAGGTCGATAATTCCTTGTCGCGTCTGCAAATCCCCATTTTTGTGAGCTATGAATAGGGGATCTGGAAGAGCCTATAGGTCTACCTGTTGCGTCATCAACAGCCATTGCCTGGCCCTTGTTGGTCTTTCCTTGGGTGGAGTGGGCTTGGTCGCTGATCATATGTATATATGGTCAGTCTCTAGGGCATTGTCCTATTAGCCAGGGCATTGTCACTGTCCCTTGCCTCTGTCATTCATGAGGGAGCTTTAAACGTGATACGCAACTGACAATTACGATACATGAAGATATAAAACATAAACGGATCAAGTTTTGCAATCGCCAAAGTAAAATTTACCAAACTAACCTAAAATTTGCGATAATTCGCCGGATACTTGTGTGATACAATCGGTATAAATAACTTAAATTGAAACAAAGAATATGAGAGAGAGAGAGAGAGAGAGAGAGAGAGAGAGAGAGAGAGAGAGAGAGAGAGAGAGAGAGAGAGAGATATCCAAAGTCAAATTTGCCAAACCAATCTAAACATTAGCGATAATTCGCCTGCTGTTTGGTCGATAACCTACAGTCTGGATAAACAGTTGAAATTGAAACGAAGAGTAAGAGAGAGAGGGAGAGAGAGAGAGAGAGAGAGAGAGAGAGAGAGAGGTATATACGGTAATTGTTGTCATAAAGTATAAAGGCGAACTCCTGTTCCAGCTAAAGGTGTTGTCCTGTTTGGGGGACCGGAAGTCATGAAGGTTCGAGTTTGAAGTTATAATGACTGTTATAATTCCAATCGTTATTACTGTTATTTTTGTCATTTGAGTCATTAAATCTATTAACTACCAACAAATGCGTTATAAGTAGTTACAACTCATGCCATTATTATGATTACGTTAAAGATTATTATCACAATTACCACCGTTGGCAAACAATTTATAATCGTTGCTGTTGATAAAGAGAACAATATCTATTTCACAATTGTATTTTTAATATTACTGTTATATGAATCCCTTATAAAAAACAATCCCAATCACGGTATGTTTTGAGAGAGAGAGAGAGAGAGAGAGAGAGAGAGAGAGAGAGAGAGAGAGAGAGAGATCCAATTTTTGCACTTAGCGCTAAAATTTCAAAATCAATTTATCAAGTATAATAACAGTCACTTTTATCGCTTTCCTGAACAATTACGAAAGTAAACATGTTTTCTAAAGCTATAAGATTAATACTACCTAATCAATAATTATTAATTAGGTAGTATTAATAACTATAATTAGAGCATCCCTTTTAACCATTCGCTTATACATTTATAAATAAACCCCGTCTAAATATCGAAACAGTAACGCCTGAGAGTTTCAATCCATCAGTCACAGTCCTTTCTACTGTTCTCTTTCAAATTATGAATAAACATTGTCTCAACATGGAAACCGCGACGCCAAAGAGTTTCAACCCATCAGTGAACTTTGAATTCTCCCCTCTATGCCATCAGTTTTCCCAATCAGGACCTGTCTGTCTCTGGCGTGCAAGGGAGCGCCCTTCCTTTTCTGAAATTCTGTGGTGCTACTTCGGCGAACTTCTACACTACAAAGGGATTATTCTTAATTGAGGATTGCCCTTGATGGGCACGGATGGGATCCAGGCACCATTTGGAATGTAGATAGATTCCCATGTAACGCAATTTATGATATCTGGCCGCGTGGAATGTATAACGAAGGGGACGGCTAACGTTGGGTGAATCTTCTATGCCTATCTGTCTGAATCAAACTAATTGATTCTTCTATGCCTGTCTGTCTGACTCAAACTAATTGGTTCTTCTATGCCTGTCTGTCTGACTCAAACTAATTGATTCTTCTATGCCTGTCCGTCTGACTCAAACCGATTGATTCTTCTATGCCTGTCTGTCTGACTCAAACCAATTGATTCTTCTATGCCTGTCTGTCTGACTCAAACTAATTGATTCTTCTATGCCTGTCTGTCTGACTCAAACTAATTGATTCTTCTATGCCTGTCTGTCTGACTCAAACTAATCGATTCTTCTATGCCTATCTGTCTGACTCAAACCAATTGATTCTTCTATGCCTATCTGACTCAAACTAATCGATTCTTCTATGCCTGTCTGTCTGACTCAAACTGAAAGTCACAATTTTCTTCTGTAATTTATCTATTCTTCGTGTTTTAGATTCCTAAAATAACCTAAAAAACAATGATAAAAGGGACGTGTCAAAAAGAAATTAACTAGTAGTAAGCTAAATATAATTTGGAAATTAGAGAAAATGAATAATACTTAATTATTTATGTATCAAATAAATTAGGAATGATGATTCAGTTACAGTTGGGTGTTTTATATTATTACTAGTGTACGTGACCCGTCAAAAATGACGACTAAATATTTAGATAGATCGGCAAACACACGCACCTTACCCTTACCAGTGTATGACTACATCCTCTCCCCTTTACCCGAGCAACGGGGAGAGGGCAACGTGACCAATATATATATATATATATATATATATATATATGATATATATATATATATATATATATATATATATAATATACACACACATGTATATATATATATATATATATATATATATATATATATATATATATATTTATATGTATATATATATATATATATATATATGAATACACACACACGTGTGTATATATATGTGTATATATATTTATATATTTATATATATATATAAATAGAGAGAGAGAGAGAGAGAGAGAGAGAGAGAGAGAGAGAGAGAGAGAGAGAGAGAGAGAGAGAGAGATTCAGATTATGAATACAAAACAGTACCTTTGTCCCAAATAATGAAAAGAAAGCTTTGGAGCTACTCCAGATTTTTTCTGAATGAATAACTTGATGTAAAACATATTGTGCTTCACCATCACTAAATATATGAAAAAAACAACTTTGTGTTCAGGCAAAGAATATTCAAAAGAAATTTTGATATAAAACAAAATAAATGTAAACTTAATGCACAATGAGTTGGGATATCTCTGAATATGCTAAAACCAGGTCATTGGCATAGTATCTTTACAAGTACTAGAAAGTGAATTTAAAGATGAATCAGAGATTTCAGACCTCCGCCAATGAATAATGCCAACACTTTACTCAAGTCTACGAATGAAGTCTATGGTAACATTTAACTACAACCTACGGGCAGCGCATCCCCTTTTCATATGCTGACTGTAGATAGTGAAAAGTGCAATGTTGATCCAGAATCGTGATCTTGATCCGGACCATCTCCAAAATTTAATGGGGTCATCCGTGACTTAACATCTATCTATGGTGGAAATTTTAACAAATTCCGTCAAGTAGTTTTGACGTAATCCTGTCAAGAGACACAGCCAAATAAATAAATAAAGAGACTCGATTTTACAACTTCCTTGGCGGAGGTAAACGTACAATCAAATACGCATCGTCCTCAAGTTAAACGTGAAACAAAGGGTATGCAGGACGTAAGGTACAAAACCTGCTAACCAAAACTATTCTTCTTCTATTGGAATTCACAGGTAATCTCGTACCAATAACAACATTCCTAACTAACACATCCAAGGTCTCTATTTAGACTGAGGAGAACCACAGTTCGTATCGTCTGATGATCTCGAGAAAATGTGCTCGCAATTAATGATATTATTTATATATTCACTCTGCATTAAGGTATCTGAAGTCTGAAATTATCTATTTATACAACATATTAACTGTTTTTTCTTATTCTTTTAAACATAGACGGATGGTACGGGAAAACTCAAACTTCCGCTTCCCGGCCCAGATGGACACGCGGAATTTGGCAAGTTTCACTTTCCCTGATCAGAAGACGAGGCTCATTACTTGCTTTTGTTCTTTTACTGTTTAGTATCAAAATGAGGTCAACAAAGATTTATTACGATGAGGTCAATAAGTATTCCCGAAAGATAGGCTAGCCAGTCAAAGGGAGTCATAAGGTCAATAAGTATTTATTAGAATGAGGACAATAAATATTTATTACAATAAGGTCAATAAGTATTTAACGAAAGGGAGGCCAGCCAGTCAGCCAAAGGAAGTCATGAGGTCAATAGGTATATTTCAGAATGAGGTCAATAAATATTTATTAGAATGAGAGCAATACGAAAGGGAAGCAAACCAGTCAAAGGGAGTGAATCAGCTGAGATACGTCTAAGGCCAAAGAAATAATCTGGTAAAATACGCTCAGTGAAGGTCAAGGGTAATTTATTCTTCAAATAGCAAATAATAGTAGCAAGGCGAGATATCAGAACGATATAAGACATAGAGGCCAAGTCTTAGCCCTAAGCAAGAGATAATACTGACTTTCTTGAACTCAAGTCATAAATAACATTAATTTGTTCCAATAATATTAAAACTTTTCCCCCTGCCATCTTGTACTGAATATTTTCATCATACAATCTAATTTCCTGTTACATACTAGGAATGAAACCAGTCATTTTTATTATTTTGTGAAGTAATCTTGAATTGGGTTATCTTACTTACTGTCAAGTTTTGGAATTTTACATAGGGCTACCTTCATAAGACCTTCTGTTTTAGAACCATGAATTAGGTTTTCGTGTTTACGTGTGATTTCATACTTAAAACGAGAAATCGATGTATATCTATTCATTTTTTAATTATAAAATCATGTCTAAAATTCTGTTTTATCTTTGTAGTGTTCTATCATATCTACGCTGGTGCTTAGAAATATGCGCTCTTTTAGGGCAAAAGAGTTCCTTTTCAAAAACCGAATTTGCACCGTTCTGTCTCCAAGCCCATTTCAGAGCTATGGACTGAGCTAGTTTATATCTACCTTTCAATTATTTTTACTCTGAACTCTACTATTTTGTGTACCATTTACATTTATTCCTCAGAAGGGAGTTATCTTGTCTACTATTTCCGTTCATAGCACCAGACCTCTATAAAAAATTCAACAATTCAATAGTTTACCCTGAACAGACTGCCTTGTCATAAGAGGCCTTGTCTGGCTGCATTGTCCATTAAGCTATAACAAAATCAAGAACTTCGATTTCTGCGGTCTTGTCAAACATTTCATGTCTGAAACCTCTTACAGCAACAGCTTGTTTGCTGTGCTACCTTGGAACCCCGAGACATTCAGTCTCCTCTACTACTTGCCATGAGAATTTCTAACCATGCTACGGTATTTACTATGCCTATTGTTCTTTTTAGCACTCTTGAACTGCAGTGCCTCCTCTACAACTTGCATTTAGAACATTGCCACTATTCATATTCCATTCTGATTTAAAACAATGGATAAGTTAGCTTATCTACCAGTCTGCAACCTTGAACCAAGCAATCACGCTAACCACTCCAATGCTTTTCCCGCTCTTTTCAGACACACCATCAGTAATGGCTGTAATAAATATAATTGGAAAACATTTGAAACTGCCAATACAGCTTAAATAAATGATAGTGAGCACTCTAGACATAGCAGTAATTACAGAGAGAGAGGGGAGGGGGGAGGAATACAACTTTTATGAAGGGTCTTTGATATGATGTGAGATATTAATGGTTTCGATTGTCCCCACATACACAATGTCACAATTGCTCTTAGCAACGCGTATACATATCCCGTTATCAAGTGACTCATAGTTTCTGAATTAATGACCCTTGCGATATTACTCATAATACAAATGTCTGTCTGTACACACACATACACTCACACACAAACAAACACTTTTACAGATATATGTATATACATACATATATATATATATATATATATATATATATATATATATATATATATATATATATGTTTATCAATGTGTGTGTGTTTACACACATATATACATACAGTATATACAACACACACACACACACACACACACATATATATATATATATATATATATATATATATATATATATATATATATATATATATATATATATATATATATATATATATATATATATAAATGTATACGTTGTGTCACTAACACATACTTTATTTTCTTTAAATATTGAGCTTATATCAAAAAATAAATTTTTTTTCTTAAGAGCTTGTTGTGGCATAAAGCTAACTTAATCACAACAAGAAGTCAAAGATTCTTTTACCTGATGAGCGATCCTACAAAAAATTAAATTCTAATATGTGAAAACAAGGAAATAAGAAGAAAAACTTAAAGTGAGATGGAAGACTGAAAAACTCATTAATAAATGAAGGAAAACAAATAAGTATTTACATATAAAACTAGAAAATCCCTCTGAAAGTGCAAAACTCCACCATGGCACCTTATTTCGGTCAACCTTTTGACCTTGACCTTTGACCTAAGACTTTCGAAATGTAATAACTTCCACGTCTCAACATAACAATTAATCCCTGAAAGTTTCACTACTATGTGAGTAACACTGGCCAGCAAGTTGCTAGCAATCAAACAGACAAACGGATAAACAGGGCCGAAAACATAACCTCCTCCCATCTTCGTTGCCGGAGGTAAAATTTGCGATGAACATTACAAGATGCATAGTACTATAAAACATGTAGTATTATATCCACTCCGCACCAGTATGAATCATATAGCAGTTATTTCAAAAGTGAAGTTATCCGATTTTCAATTTCCTCCTATTTTCTTTCTTCCCCTCTATATATTCTATCGACCAACATTACTTCCTTTCTCCCCCTCCAATCATCTTAAACCACAAACGCAGTACTTGCAAAGTCCCCCATAAGCCTAAAATAGACTAGGCCTAAGTCTCGTTCAATTCCCCTTTAATAGGTTCTAGTGGACTCAAAGTCGCATAATCTTTTGATGAAAGGACTGACGTATTGTTAGAGAAAATCTTGAAAATTGGAGATAAAATGTGTGACAGAGCGGTGAAATAATACTATTTATATATTCTAATTTCATGTTGTTTTAAGATATTCTATTTTTATTGTTCATTACTTCTCTTGTAGTTTATTTATTTCCTTATTTCCTTTCCTCAATTCGCTATTTTTTCCTGTTGAAGCCCCTGACGTATTTTATCCCGTTTTCCAACTAGGGTTGTAGCTTACCTAATAATAATAATAATAATGATAATAATAATAATAATAATAATAATAATAATACCGAATTCTTTCTATTTCGTAACACCACAAATTAAAAGTTTAAATTCTTATATAAAAAAAACTTATAAAAGTACAATTACTTTTCTAAATATACAAACCTCCAGAAGTCAAAATACATATAAATAATACCATCATCGGTAAATAACACCAATCTATTTCACGGAGATAACATAAGGCTAAAGGATTTATCTATGCAAAACAGACACCCGAATCGGGCTCTCAGTAACACCAATGTAAAGACATCTCTCCTCCGAGAGATTTCGTACCGGTATAAGCGTAAGGGATTACTCTCAGCCTCAGGGGAGAACGCTTGTTTAAGAGACGTACGCTATCTGCTCCGGCATCTAGTCTTACATTAATTTTCAGTTCTCTCTCTCTCTCTCTCTCTCTCTCTCTCTCTCTCTCTCTCTCTCTCTCTCCACCATCTAGTCCTACATTAATTTTCTGCTCTCTCTCTCTCTAACACCAAGTCCTACATTAATTTTCTCCCCGCCTCTCTCTCTCTCTCTCTCTCTCTCTCTCTCTCTCTCTCCAAGTCCTACATTAATTTTCTGCTCTCTCTCTCTCTCTCTCTCTCTCTCTCTCTCTCTTCGAAATCTAGTACTACATTAATTTACCTTTCTCTCTCTCACTGTGTGTGTGTGTGTGTGTGTGTGTGTGCGCGCGCGCTTCAGAACCTAGACCCATAATAATTTTCCGTTCTCTCTCTCTCTCTCTCTCTCTCTCTCTCTCTCTCTCTCTCTCTCTCTCTCTCTCCTCGCTTCTAGCTTTCCCTTAGAAGTTAGC
>NC_090733.1:114084656-114092156 GCF_036898095.1 Palaemon carinicauda
AGTTACATCGAAAAGTTAGTAAATACTAAATATATATAAAAGAGGGATGGCTTTGTTCACACGCGAATTTGAAAAAAACTTTTATACATCAATATCTACTATATACCTTAATATTTCTTTTAAATAACGCTTTTACGATGTTATAAAATATCTTAGCTCAGTTCATTCACATGCATAAACTGCAATAAAATATTACGCGGATAATAAAATAACTATCGTACACACTATATATGGAAAAGGCGAAAAACAAATACACAAAGACAGGTCTCGTGATGGTTACATTCGAAAAAAATACGACCTTTTTCAGGGAGTGAAAAATACGACAGGAAGGCGTGGCTCTTTTTCCAGGGGTTCCAATAATTTTTGCGAAATGGTTGGGTACTCTGAACACAAGAGAATAAAGGCACATACGTGAAAAACCTTATATCGATGTACATAGAAGGAACAAAATATGAGAATACAGTGTGAAAACATATGTGAAAATGCTTACATCAAAAGATTAGCGCACAGGAATGAGAAGAAAAATATAAAACAACTGAAGGAAGCTTGGTGATAAATGTATAAAAACTAAAAGGCTTCTATAAAGTTAATAAATAAGAGTACAAATTTATATAAAAATACACAAAAGCTGGGAAAAATACATGGAAAAGAAGAATGAAAACTCAAGCAATAAATACAGTAATAAAAACATAAAATCATAACACATATGTGAGAACAGGAATAAACGTTTGACACAATTAAAAAAAGATAAAAACAAGTGATTAACTGAAAGCGCATGATTAAGAATGAAAAAAAATTCTGAATAGAATAAAAGATAAAAGCATATGAAGTAAAAGCAAGTAATCAAACTAGAGTGAAAGCATAACAAATAAAATATCAACGAAAGCACAAATACAAAAGATCAGAGAATATCGTAGTACATTTTTCATACCCTAATGTTTGCACGCGATCCAACAAGCTTCATTTTATTGTAATATTTTTCAATGTTATTTTTTCCTAAAGCGTATCTCTCTCTCTCTCTCTCTCTCTCTCTCTCTCTCTCTCTCTCTCTCTCTCTCTCTCTCTCTCTCTCTCTCTCTCACACACACTGAGTAGTGTAACTGTTCTGTAGCTGGTATTTTATAATATTGGAGAAACATTCTTAATTTAAAAGCTATGTGACTCTCTCTCTCTCTCTCTCTCTCTCTCTCTCTCTCTCTCTCTCTCTCTCTCTCTCTCTCAGTAGTGTATTTGCTCTGAAGCTGGAATTCTATTGATAAATGGATATACATTCTTTATTTGAGGTCTTGATCTAAAAGCTATACTTGACTCTCTCTCTCTCTCTCTCTCTCTCTCTCTCTCTCTCTCTCTCCTCTCTCTCTCTCTCTCTCTCTCTCTCTCTCTCTCTCTCTCACAGAGTAGTGTATTTTTTTTCGGTAGCTGGAATTATATTCATAATTTCAGATACATTCTTGATTTAAAATTCTCTCTCTCTCTCTCTCTCTCTCTCTCTCTCTCTCTCTCTCTCTCTCTCTCTCTCTCTCTCTCTCTCTCTCTCTCTCTCTCTCTTTCTCTCTCTCTCTCTCACTGAGTAGTGTATTTATTCTGTAGCTGGCAATCTATTGATAATTGGTGATCCATTCTTGATTTGAAGTCTATAAGTGACTGGATGTCGATTTGTTATTGAAAGTGTATTTTTGTTGAAAGATTCCTAACTGAAAGATTATTTGTAACTAGAAGTTTATTCCTAAGTTAAAGTCTATGCAATTATAAGTATATTTCCTTCTGAAAGTCTGTTTGAGACTAAAGGCATGTTTGTACATAATGGTCTGTTGAGTTTAATTAAATTGACGTAATTCTTATATTAAATTGGCTTATTCTTAATATCAAATTGGAGTATTTCTAACATTTAATTGGCATATTCATAATATTAAATTGGCGTATTTCTAACATTTAATTGGAGTATTCTTAATATTAAATGGGCGTATTTCTAACATTTAATTGGCGTATTCTTAATATTAAATGGGCGCATTTCTAACATTTAATTGGCGTATTCTTAATACTAAATGGTTGTATTCTTAATAATAAATTAGCGTATTTTTAATTGAAAAGTCATACGTGGTTGGTAGAATTTGCAACTGTAGGGAAAACTTAAATTGCAAGCATTTGAAATGATAGATGTACCTTTAACTGGAAATGTATTTGTAGTTTTAAGTGTATTGTTAATATGGAATCTTTTCTAAGCAAATAATCTGGAGTCTTTTTTTAACAACGGCCTATTTGTAATTGGGAGTTTTTTTCTTTTGTAATTGTAGGCTCATTTTTCGATTCGAAGTCTATTTGTAATCGAGGTCTATATGTAATAAGAAATTTATCTGTAATGAGAGATTTATTTGTAACCGGAGGTAAATTTTTCTATTTGTCAACACATTATTAATTTTGTCGTAAACCATCAATAATTTGAGACCTATTTGTATCTGAAACTTGATTAAAAATTACAGATGATTCTAAATTTGAAGAAATATGATTTAATTTTTGTGTATTTTAGAGGAAATCCTCTTTAGAACTAAGGGTTACTTGTAATCAGAAGAAGACTTGTAAATTGAGATCGTTTTCTAAATTAAAACCTGTTGATTTGTAATTGGAAACTCTCGTGATTGAAATTCTTTTAAAAGTTTCGTCAAGTTCACGAGTTCTATTCATGCTTGGAATATATGAATTATATGTAGTGCTCGAGTGTATTTTCCTCATACTACTATATTTTAGTGGTAAATATATCTCTCTCTCTCTCTCTCTCTCTCTCTCTCTCTCTCTCTCTCTCTCTCTCTCTCTCTCTCTCTTGGCGTTTCATGAAATCATTTAACAATTTCATTTGACCTCTTCTTATAACTCTTCCTTTAACATTCATGAAATCATGTATTTTTAAGTTGACCTCCTCCTATAACTCTTCTTTAAACATTTCATGAAATCATCTGTTGTATTTGACTTCTTGGGACTCTTCCTTTAACATTTCATGAAATCATCTGTTTTATTTGACTTCTTATAACTACTCTTTTAACATTTATGAAATCATCTATCTTTTAGTTGACCTCTTCTCATAACTCTTCTTCAAACATTTCATGAAATCCTCTGTTTTATTTGACTTCTTGTGACTCTTCCTTTAATATTTCATGAAATCATCTAATGGTTTTAATTGACCTCTTCTTGTAACTCTTCCTTTAACATTCATGAAATCATCTATCTTTCAGTTTACCTCTCCTTATAACTCTTCTTTAAACATTTCCTGAAATCATCTGTTTTATTTGACGTCTTGTAACTCTTCCTGTAACATTTCATGAAGTCATCCAACCGCTTCATTTGACCTCTTATTGTAACTCTTCCTTCAACATTTCATGAAATCACCATGAAATCATCTAACTGCTTTGACTTCTTCTTGTAACTCATCCTTTAAAATTTCATGAAATCATATCACGGCTTTAATTGACTTCTTCTTGTAACTCTTCCTTTAACATTTCATGAAATCATCCAACCACTTCATTAGAACTCTTATTGTATCTCTTCTTTTAACATTTCATGAAATCATCCAACCGCTTCATTTGAACTCTTATTGTATCTCTTCCTTTAACATTTCATGAAATCATCTGTTTTATTTGACTTTTTATATCAATCACTGGAAACATTTACTGATGCAAAGCCCCTGCAACGTATTTACGTAATTGTGCAAAGGACACATTTCCTTAATCACGAAATTTTTGAGAGAGGTTTATCGAACCAAATGTTTTCATCGAAGTTAAATCATTCGTAATCTTAGCAACACTCGTAAAAAAAAAAGAAAAAAAAAAAAAAAAAAAAAAAAAACTCAGATTCTTACTCGCTGATTATAGTTTTCTTTTTTAACTTGAAAATGAATTTTAGTAACGAAGATATTCTTCATTTTCCCCTTTTTTTTTATATCCATGGGTTTTTTATCATTCAAGATTGATTTAATACATTTTTTAGTATAAATAATAACAATAAACAACAAAAATCACAACAGCAACTCGTAATAACAATAACAATAACAACAATAATAATAATAATAATAGTTATTTACGATATGCAGCTCTTGTCGGAAAGCATGTTTCAACTCGACAAATTTATCCTTTAAAGAATATTTTTCTTCTAAAGGCACTATTTCTGTCGTTTAATTTTATGGAGTTTATGTTATCGTTTCGATTCAACTTATAATCATTCTTATTATGTGTTATTCATTTATTTATATTTAATTATTTACTAATAATAATTTTCGGTTCATAGTGGTGAACGACACACAAATAATAAATATATTTTATGCAACCGAAGCCACCTACGAGAAAAGGCTTGTCCCCATATTTCTTTGACCACACAAAGAAGGATAAAGTCAGGAGATGAATTTTCTCTTAAGAATTTCTTCAAAGGGAAAAACTTCGAAGGTTAATTTATTATATAAAACACATGAAACTGAACTTTATCCCCCACCTTCCAAAAAATAATTTCCGTTAGGGTCTCACACAAAGAAGAAGAATAAAAAAAATCCCACTGGGAAGTTTAATTACATAAGAAATGCCTATTAGTAAAGGGAAAAAATTTTCCGGAAGTTCCATAAAAAAACCCAAGAGAGATTTAAAGTGATAATATAGATACTAAAAGTTAATCTAAAATATATATATATATATATATATATATATATATATATATATATATATATATATATATATATATATAAATATATATATATATATATATATATATATATATATACATATATATATATATATGTATATGTATATATATATATATATATATATATATATATTTATATATATAAATATATATATATATATATATATATATATATATATATATAGGCTATATATATATGTATATATATATATATATATATATATATATATATATATATATATTTATATATATAAATATATATATATATATATATATATATATATATATAAATAAAAATGCAAATTCCTCCCTCAATGATCAGGTGGTTCCATTAAAAAAAAGAAGATATTCCCCAAGAGAAATCTACAAGTGACGATATAAACATTAAAAGTTAATTCCCGCTCTTTTAAATAAAAATAAAAGATCAAATTCCCCCTTTAAGGAACATCTAAAAGAGAAAGAAATAAAAAGTCAGACAGCTTTAAGGTCTCATGAGACAGGAGGCGCTTGTTGAAGAACACTCGAATTTTTTAATTAGCCTTCAACATGAAGGTTGTATGGCTCTCTTAAGTATAATCGTGTAGGTCTACAATGAGAGAGAGAGAGAGAGAGAGAGAGAGAGAGAGAGAGAGAGAGAGAGAGAGAGAGAGAGGTTAAATTTTTCTTCTCGTTCATCAGTTATTGACTCACATTTTTTATCCTAAAAATTTTTATGAAAAGGGAACTTCATGTGGATTAAATGTGATATTATATATATATATATATATATATATATATATATATATATATATATATATATATATATATATATGTATATATGTATGTATGTATGTATGTATACAACAACAACAAATTCAGCCGTTTCCACTCCACTGCAGTACAAATGCCTCAGACAAGTATTGGTCATGTTTGGGGTTTGGCCATTTTCATAAACCTAGCTGGCCACCGCTGATTGGTGATGGCAGGGAAGTATGTGTTTGGCTATATATATATATATATATATATATATATATATATATATATATATATATATATATATATATATATATATATATATATATATATTTCCGGTCACACCCAGCACTTGCAGTCCTATGGATAGGGGAAAAAGGGAGTAGTCATATCATGGTGGTAGAGGGGTGCGTGTATGTGTAGATTTACCTAAAAATTCATTCGTAATTCTTGACAGGTCTCATACACTCATAATAATAATAATAATAATAATAATAATAATGAAAATAATATAATAATACAAATATTATCATTAATAATAATTACAACAACAATAATAATAATAATAATAATAATAATAATAATAATAATAATAATGAAAATAATATAATAATACAAATATTATCATTAATAATAATTATAACAACAATAATAATAATAATAATAATAATAATAATAATAATTCTCACTATAACCACCAAATTCATGTTTTATCAAGATTCCTACATCAGCTATCACATAGTCAGGTAAAGAAACATATAACTAGATGAGTAAAAACAGACTAAGAAGCAAAACTGCAACCTTGAGAAACGAGACATTAAAAGCTTATTCATGTTTCACATATCAGAAGTTGGTATATCACATATTGACTCGGGGGTGAACAGAGCTTTTAAACTAATCCGTAATTACCTACCTGTCTCGGATTCAGTTCTTGCTGGGGGAATAATAAATGTATTTACGTTCGTGATAGAAGCGGTTCCGTCTGGGCTAGCTTTTTTCATAAGCTCAGGACGACATCAATTAATACTGACTTTTAGTTTGACAAGATTTGTTGAAAATATTGATCTTCAATGACAGTGAGTAGAAGCCCTCACTATTCATATCAATAGATTTATCAACCAGCTTGCTTTCCTTAAAGGTAGTAGATTGGCCACCCGTTGAGATACTACCGCTAGAGAGTTACGGGGTCTTTTGACTGGCCAGACAGAACTACATTGGATCCTTCTCTCTGGTTACGGTTCATTTACCTTTTGCTTATACACAGAATAGTCTGACGTATTCTGTACATATTCTCCTATGTCCTGATACACCTGACAACACTGAGATTACCAAAACAATTCTTCTTCTCTCAAAGGGTTATCTACTGCACTGTGATTGTTCAATGGCTACTTTCCTCTTTGTAAGGACAGAAGAGACTGTTAGGTATGGTAAGCCCAGCTCTTCTAGGAGAAGGATACTCCAAAATCAAACCATTGTTCTCTGGTCTTGGGTAGCGTCATAGCCTCTGTACCATGGTCTTCCACTGTCTTGAGGTAGAGTTCTCTTGCTTGAAAGTACACTCAGGCACACTACTCGATATCATTCATCTTCCTCATGTTTTGGTAAAGTTTTTATAGTTTATATAGGAAATATTCATTTTAATGTTGTTACTCTTCTTACGATATTTTATTTTTCCTCGTTTCTTTTCCTCACGGGGCTATTTTCCCTGTTGGAGCCCCTGGGCTTACAGCATCCTGCTTTTCCAACTAGGGCTGTAGCTTAGCAAGTAACAACAACAATAATAATAATAATAATAATAATAATAATAATAATAATAATAATAATAATAGAGTAAACTAAAACTGCCAATGTGGTATCATACATGAAGTATAGATGATAATTATAATTTCTTTTCAACCTTGTCTGGATCACCAAAACACAAAATTCACAAATATCAAGTAAATTTCTTTGGATGACTCGGTACATACACATTCAAATATTAACCTAAACACACACACATATATATTTATACATACATATATATATATATATATATATATATATATATATATACTGTGTATATATATTGTGTATATATATATATATATA
>NC_090733.1:114097156-114104656 GCF_036898095.1 Palaemon carinicauda
TAATAATAATAATAATAATAATAATAATAATAATAATGATGATGATGATAATAACAATAGCATTGATGATAATAATAATAATAATAATGACGATAATAATAATAATAATAATAATAATAACAACAACAACAACAACAACAACAACAATAATAATAATAATATTAATAATAATAATGTTGTTGTTGTCATGAATAATAATAATAATAATAATAATAATAATAATTTGGTGCCAAATCTAAAGTCTCACTGACGCCAAAAGTGATGTACATGTGAGATATCACATTCACGAACATGCGTGACTTCAACTTTTCACCAACACAGACTGAATTCAATTTGATAAAGTAAAAGTACAAATGTTGAAGAGTATGGATTACATAGTCACTAATTTCAACTGTCTGACTGTAACTGGGGTACTGGAGGCCAATCAATGCCGTGGTGAAACTGGGAAAAAAATTCCTGAAGTTGCAGTAGAAGGCTAAGAAGGAACGCTGCAGAAATTCTCTATAATGCTTACAGTGGACCTTGTATTCGAAGGCGTGGGCTCTGGTCATGAGGTGCGCAAATAAGAAAATATTAAGCTTAATACAGATGTTTTTATACAATTCTGGAAGATATTGCACAAACGATAAATTACTTCGTTAAACTAAGGGTTAGGTCATAAACTTCACGAAAGTTAGATACGCAACAACTATTAAGACTAATTGCTCTCTCTCTCTCTCTCTCTCTCTCTCTCTCTCTCTCTCTCTCTCTCTCTCTAAACAAGTCAGGGATAACTGGAAAGCAATATGACCATGCCATACTCTTCACAACGAAACTGAATTGGCCAAAATTGGAAAGCAAAGCTATATAACACTCCGCTATTCACCTTCAAGATCTAGAGGGGAGAATGCATCATTATGTATTTCATTTCGTATTTAAACATTGCATCAAACTAGACAGCCATACAACTTCCATATCCCCCAAATTAGGACTAAAACAACAGCTAAGGTTTTTATCTGAGATTTGGAAAAGTATTGCCAATAAATAAACTCTAAATCGGAATTCTATGTTAAAACCGAGTTTTTTCATATGGTTTACAAACTATTATGTTATGACTTTAGCTTTTTTCACTTTTAGGGGAATAAATACTTTTTTCTTTACATCATTGTTTGGAAATTTTGATTTTTCATAAGGTTTTATGATAATTTATTTCCTCGAAATCACATAAGGCCATATGATTTTCTCTATCTATCCCTACAATAGTCCTGTGTATACTTTATTTCTAAAAGTTATCATTTCATGTATGAGTATATCTATGCAAGGAGATATGATTTCAATACCAACAGTAAACTAAAGTAAGGATATAAAGGCATTATTATTATTATTATTATTATTATTATTATTATTATTATTATTATTATTATTATTCTCTCTCTCTCTCTCTCTCTCTCTCTCTCTCTCTCTCTCTCTCTCTCTCTCTCTCTCTCTCTCTCAATCTTCAGTGATAGATATTAAATAAATTGAATGACTGATTGATTTAAACTTTCCACCACCTCTTCTTTGAAGTAAAAACAAGAAATACAGACATTGGAATAAAGATTAATTGCGTTTGAATTGGTTCTCTCCTTCTGGTGAATTAACATTCTAATTATACAATCTGCAATTGATACCGGGTTTCATGCTTAAATACTGTGCATCATTTAAATTAGGGATTTCGATACACAATTGCTATTTAATTAAATCGTTGTCTTACTTGTACCGATTCAGTAGCCACAAGGATATATACTGTATATGTATGTATATATATATATATATATATATATATATATATATATATACACATGTATAATTATATTATATATATATATATATATATATATATATACTGTAAATATACATATATAATATATATATATATATATATATATATATATATATATATATATATTCAAATGGTAAACTGTTCTCCTAACAAAGTATGGCTCCAGAGAAAAGAAAAAAAAATAATTCCTTCCCAATTTGCACTTAAATGACTGAATAGTGGATGAGTCCCCTCTGCAGAAAACTTCCACAATGCTAGCGGCTTCAAACGCCTACACTGGAGATCCATCAGTAGCGCGTCAAACTCCCTTAAACTATTTGCTCCACTCACTTCTATATCGGATGCATTTTCTTCCTTCATCACCAATACCTCTTTCCTTCTCATCCTAGGGCTTCCCATCCTTCATCCTTCCAACACTTCTGAATTAGACGTTTTTTCAGCCTACTATTCTCCATTCGTTGCAAAATACTGAACTAATCTTAAAACCCGATCCATCCATTTGTCTGACTGGTCCGTCTATCCCTCCCGCGTATCTCAACATTTTATAAAAACATGACATATATATATATATATATATATATATATATATATATATATACTGTATATATATATATATACTGTATATATATATATATATATATATATATATATACATATATATATATAAATGTATATATATATGTATATATATACATATATATATATATATATATATATATATATATATATATATATATATATATATATGCATACATATGCGCATATACATCTAAATACATTTGCACGAAATGATTTGTTTACAAAATACTTTGATAAAAGTGTTAGCGAGTCTTAGCAACGTTACCTCAGGTCTCAGTTTCTGCAACGAATTTGTTGTTCTTATTCTTCAAGTCATGAGAGAAGTCAGAGAACTAGGAGCAGAAATACAAACTATGTTTTAAGTTTATGGGATAAGAAAAGAGGTCTCGAAAGGAGTTAGTAGTAGTTGGTGTTTACAAATGATATACAATGCTATTATTATTATTATTATTATCATTATTAATTATTATTATTATTATTATTATTATTATTATTATTATCCAAGATACAAAACTAGTTGGCGAAGCAAGATGCTATAAGCCCAAGGGCTCCAACAAGGAAAAATAGCCTAGTGAAGAAAGGAAACAAGGGTATAAATAAACAATATAAGAAGTAATGCTAAACTAAAATAGAATATTTAAAAAAACATTAACAACATTAATACAGAAATTTTATATATTGTTGTTAGTGAAGAGAAGCTGCAAAGGCAAGTAAAAGGGCAGGAACCATATTTTGGTAAACCATGTAAGTTGAAAGAAAATGTTAAGAAGAGTAAGGTTGTGAAGATAACCTGAAGTTGCGATGACTCTCAAGGACGTTGTAGAAAGGAATAGTTTGATCATGCAATCATTTCCTAGAGGTAGACGTATTGGAAAGAAATGATACTTGGCATCCATAAATAAGAGATGAATGGCGCAGTGATTGTAGGGAACAGCATATGGCATTAACAAATTCTTTATTTTTCTCACATTGTAATCTCAAGAAATCGCGATATTAAAAGCACCCTTTCTCGATTCTGCTTCTAAAAGGTGATTATGACTAAGAACCCAAATGCTCGCATAGGGACAGCTAAATCTAACAACAGCACTAAGCATTATTATTATTATTATTATTATTACTAGCCAAGCTACAACCCTAGTTGGAAAAGCAAGATGCTATAAAGCCAAGGGCTCCAACAGGGAAAAATAGCCCAGTGAGGAAAGGAAATGAGGAAATAAATAAATGGTGAGAATAAATTAACAATATATCTTTCTAAAAACAGTAACAGCGTCAAAACAGATATGTCCTATATAAACTATTAACAACGCCAAAAACAGATATGTCATATATAAACAATAAAAAGACTCATGTCAGCCTAGTCAACATAAAAACATTTGCTCCAACTTTGAACTTTTGAAGTTCTACTGATTCAACTACCCGATTAGAAAGATCATTCCACATCTTGGTAACAGCTGGAACAGAGGTGAACGAACAAGTCCCATATCAACCATTATCATCATTATAATCATTATTATTATTAGCTAAGCTACAACCCTAGTTGGAAAAGCAGGATGCTTTAAGCCCAGGGACTCCAACAGGGAAAAATAGCCCAGTGAGGAAAGGACTCAAGATAATAAATAAACCACAAGAGAAGTTATGAATAATTAAAATAAAATATTTTAAGAAAATTAACAACGTTAAAATAAATCTTTCATATATAAATCATAACAACTTAAAAAAAAAAGAAAAAAAGAACAGTGTGCCCCAGTGTATCCTCCAACAGGAGAACGATAAATATATATTTTGGCTATTTTAGAGTATAAAAAAAACGTTACCAAAGAAGTATCAGCAGTAACTGAAAAAGAAGAAGAGGAGAGGAAGGAAAACTATGAGGTCATCTAAAAATAGCAGCCATTGAGATAACTTAAACATGTTTTAAAGTTAAAACAAATTCTAAAGATAAAACATACGCTAAAGCTAAAGCTAAAACAAACTCTAAAGCTAAAGCTAAAACAAACTCTAAAGCTAAAACATGGTATAAAGCTAAAACACACTAAAGCTAAAACATACTCTACAGCTAAAACAAACTCTACAGCTAAAATGTACACTAAAGCTAAAGCTAAAACACACTCTAAAGCTAAAACACACTCTAAAGCTAAAACAAACTCTAAAGCTAAAACATTCTTTATAGCTAAAACACACTCTATAGCTTAAACACAATGTAAAGCTCTAAAGCTAAAGCTAAAACATACTCTTAAGCTAAAGCTTAAACACACTTAATGCTAAAACATAAGCTAAAAACTATCATACGAGCACACATGAACGGGTGCAAACGCATAAACTTAATTTTAACAGGTCATTAATGTTGTTATTATTTGACATGGTAAACAAAATCGTAAAGAACAGACCACAAGCACATTAACTGAACCAACAAGCTTTAAAAGATGAAAAGTTTTATATATATAAAGGAGAAAATCGGAAAAATTACGGATGGAAATAATATGTAAAGACAAGAACTATAGTGACACAGTCATTAAAATAGAAAATGAATTAATATATCTACATAATATAATAAAGAAGTGTATGATTTATATATATATATATATATATATATATATATATATACATATATAATATATATATATATATACATATATATAATATATATATATATATATATATATATATACATACATAATATATATATACACACACACATATATATATATATACATATACATATACAATATATATATATACATATATAATATATATATATACATATATATATGTATGATTTATATATATATATACATATATATATATATAATATATATATATATATATTATATATATATACATATATATAATATATATATACTTATATATATATAATATATATATATACATATATATATATAATATACAATATATATATACATATATAATATATATATATATATATATATATATATATATATATATATATATATCCTTCTTTCCTGTCAGGCTCAGGGGGATTGAGGAAGTAGTCATACCCTGGAGGGAGGGGGTACCCGGAGAGGTACACTCGGAAACTATACTCTCCCAAGAATTGGCAAACCAGAGGGTTGTAGTTTGGAAAGGGGGTGGGTTAAATTAGCGTGTGTGCGTGTATGTGCATAACTGTCTAAATATTAAAGCAGTATCTAAGAGTTTGTCTCTAAGTGGTTGCACTTTCTTTTCCTAGAGTAATCTCACGATTACCGCAATGCAGACCTGTATGTACAATTATATTTTTCTAATTTATTCATTCTATTCTCTCTTTTACTTTTAATCTATTGTTCATTTTTGACATTATCTTTTAACTGCAGTACTTTTCTGAGGATTGTTTTTACCGGTAATAGTACTTTGGCCTGAATAAAAATATGGGAGAGTTTTCCCCTGAGATAATTTTTTTATGGTTGATGGAAGCCCTTTTCATACGCACGCGCACACACACACACACACGCACACACACATATATATATATATATATATATATATATATATACATATATATATATATATATATACATATATATATATATATATATATATATATATATATATATATATATATATATATATATTACTACAACACATACACATATATATAGATAGATATCCACAACAGGATACGTTGCTAAACAAATAAACCACAGCTCAACGGTCTAGACACTAGAGCTTCGCTTCCATTTGGCTAGGCCTATATTTTTTTTCTTTCTTATTCCCAGCTGCCACCCACAATCGACGCAGCTGTGAATGGGTAACAATCCCAAATCAAGCCAAGACCAAATCATTAACCTTGGCACCAATAATAATACCGATTCCCTAATATCGCCAGAGGGTCTGCCCCTCTCTTTTATTCATCTCCTGTACTTCTCTTTCTCCCTATTTCCTTAATCTTTCCCATCCCGAGTACCTGCTTTTGAGCTATAAACTGGAATGTATCCAGGGGTACTCTTCCTTTCCCCATTTTCCCCACTTCCCTATCCTTATTATTATTATTATTATATTAACCTTGGGAATCGAGATGCCACAATCTACTTAACTGCAATGACCTGACGGAGTATTAAAGAAATTCCAAACCAAAATTATTATTTCAAGTCACGCAGCATTACACCTAACATGCTACAAATCTGATGTTGGACGTCCTTGGCAAATGTAACTTAATAATTGATATAATTTGAAGGCAAGTGAAGTTCACTTGAAATATGAATGGAGAGATCAATACCTATTAACCTAAGTGGAAGAAAGACCTGCAAAGCTGTCATAAAAAAGAAAATTCAATTATCCTTCTATTAGGGAAGATATTCTGAATCTATAAGATTACCATTGAATGCGGAAATATTAGAAGAAATATCTATTGGAAATATAATATATATATATATATATATATATATATATATATATATATATATATATATATATATATATCTATATCTATATTATATATATATATATATATATATATATATATATATATATATATATATAACTTCTTGCATCAGCGTGCCACACATATACTTGAATATGCATGAGAGCGCGCATGTGTATAGGTGTGAATGTGATTTCATGAATAAATATATATATATATATATATATATATATATATATATATATATATATATATATCCGATCCTTTAATAACTGTATGCAATACATCCAAATCCAAAGCATATATTAGAGAATGAAAATTCTGATAAATAAATTTTGTATCGCAACCCCCCTCTCTCTCTCTCTCTCTCTCTCTCTCTCTCTCTCTCTCTCTCTCTCTCTCTCTCTCTCTCTCTCTCTCTCTCTCTCTTTAACGAGGGGTAGTTATATTTTACCCAGGACCCATACAGTGACACTGTATGGGTCCTGATTTGCCTGTTGATTGACGTACTGTTTGTATTTACAACACATTCCTTTGTTTCTTTTTAAATAGATTCATCTATTCAAATCGGAGCAGCAGTCAATATATTCATTAACTTATTGAACACACTCTGGATAATGAACTTTTAGTATTTACCCCCCCCCCAAAAAAAAAAAAAAAAAAAACTCTAACCTCTTCATCATTGATTTGATAACATGGAAACTAACTTATTTCAGAATATCCTCGTTGCAATCGTAGTCAT
>NC_090733.1:114137156-114142156 GCF_036898095.1 Palaemon carinicauda
GGGGGACCAGCAGTCATGGAAGGGCTCCAGCGCATTCCTGAAGACGTCTGTGTCTCGTAAGACTTTGGAGCCGTTGTCCAAACAGACTCCGGCTTTCCATGAACGAGAGCCTGGTGAGATCTCGCATCCATTCCTGAACGAGTCACGGGAGGCTCTACGTACTGGTACTTGGAGCAAGTGCACATTCCATGCCACTTTTCATTCCTCAGAGGGTTCATGCATCCAGGACACACGTGAGTTTGAGTGCTGCGGGCGACGAAGAGATCCTTCTCCCTAGACCCCATTCCAGGCCTTGGATACTGCACAAACGTCATCGCATTCAGAGAACCAGCCAGCTGAGGAATCTTATTCCCGGCACATCCAGCCTTCGGGAAGTTTCCTGTGATCTTCGCGAAAATATTCTGCATCTTTGGAGAATTTAACACCAGGAGCACTTGAAGAAGTAGCTGGAGGTTGGTCCGGTTTAGGAAATATATACATTCTGTCGACAGCTCTAGATGAAGTTTGAGATTTATTTCACATTTTTCTTTTTATTTTTTTCAGAGAAATTAACATATTTTCCAGATAAAAAGATTAATCATTAGATTTAAAATTTTCAAATTTCTAAACATCATTAGCGGTGTTGCTAATATGTGCGTCCTTTTTACAGTACATTTGATTCAGTGATATTTTTTAGGGAAAGAACTAATACGTTGAAACTAAATATTGTAAATAGACACAATGGGGGGAATGTAAACTGTAATTTTTGTGACAATGAGGAGGAAGATTTGATACATTTTTTGTTGTTTTGCCTAGAATATAGAAAAGAAAGGAATGAAGTAATTAAGCTACAATAACCATACGAGGAAGACTTAAAGAAGATAGCAGGATTATTTTTATTTAGTGAAACAAATATAGAAAAGAAAAAAAGAAGTATTAAACCTGATGTGGAAGAAAAGACAAAACAGTACAAGAAGATAAACTTTGGAGGCGCCGTTGTCAAGGGTATGCCTCACCCCAGAACCTGAACCTGAACAGTACCTTATTGTTGCTAGTTATTCTTGTTATTATTTTTTTTTATTAGAAACAGTTATTGGAACATCCAAACCTTCTAGTTTTATAGATATAAATAGCATGATTTCTATTAACACACACACACACATATATATATATATATATATATATATATATATATATATATATATATATATATATATATATTGTATATGTTTATATATGTATATATGTATAAATATATACGTATATATATGTATATGTATAAATATATACGTATATATATGTATATATGTATAAATATATACGTATATATATGTATATATGTATAAATATATACGTATATATATGTATATATGTGTATATATACATATATAATTACGTATATGTATATGTATAAATATATATATATATATATATATATATATATATATATATATATATATATATATATATATATATATATATATGGTAATTGTTTACTACACCACGCTCTCCATTTACTCCTAAATAATGCAATCCTGCAGTTCTCATCTTCTTTCACAGTATAATTAGGTGGTTATTTAGATTCTGGGAAAGCAATAATTAGCAAGAAATGTTGAGGAAGGGGGAAGGAGTTATAAAAAGAAAATAGCTCGGTTTCCCTCACTAAACGACTCGGAACTGACATGTCAACATAGTCAACCAAATAGAATTCGGGATGCCAACGTACATAAACAGAAGTTCGTGATGCCAGCATACATTTGATATACTGTATATTCAAAATATACTTAATAAAAAATTGAGTGATTACTCAAAAGTGTCACTATTTGTAAATTTCATATTTCATGGACACTTTTGAGTGATTAATCCATTTTTATTTAAGTATATTTTGAATATACAGTATATCAAATGTACGCTGGCATCACGAACTTCTGTTTATGTACGCTGGCATCACGAATTCTGTTTGGTTGACTATGTTGACATGTCAGTTCCAAGTCGTTTAGTGAGGAAACCGAGCTATTTTCTTTTTAAAACCCCTTCCCCCTTCCTCCATATATGTTGCTAATTATTGCTTTCCCAGAACTTAAATAACCACCTAATTACTGTGCAAGAAGATGAAAACTGCAGGATTGCATTATTTTGGAGTAAATGGAGAGTGTGGTGTTGTAAACAATTACCCTTTATATATATATATATATATATATATATATATATATATATATATATATATATATATATATATATATATATATATATATATACACAGCATGTATATATATATATATATATATATATATATATATATATATATATATATGTATATATATACATATACTATCTTTATTATGTATATACATACATAATTATAAATATGTATATGTATGTGTATATATATATATATATATAAATATATATATATATATATATAAATATATATATATATATATATATATATATATATATATATATATATATATATATGTATATTAGACATTGACATCCACACATATACGTAAGTATGTATACACCTTATACATAAGCATGCAATTTATATATATAATATATATATATATATATATATATATATATATATATATATATATATATATATATATATACAGTATATAAAATCTCTACAAAATACTCTTTTCCACATGAATGATATTCGCACTGTATAGATTTTCGTCGTAGTACCATGTAGGCCTAATCCTTTATCCGCACTGAACGACCCAATCAGATCTGATCCACCACTTTCAAGCCTCCTTTCTCTCGACCTCTAGGGCCTTACCCACATAACTTCATTTCGAAAATAAATTAACATAGTACCTCTGTATCTATATTATTTTTTCAAGGTTATATTCCCTTTTTCGTATCAATCTCTCTCTCTCTCTCTCTCTCTCTCTCTCTCTCTCTCTCTCTCTCTCTCTCTCTCTCTCTCTCTTCAAGAAATCATTTCGATGGGGTGGAAATAGGACGAGTTTAGCCAACTTTTCCCCAAATTTACATACCACAAAATATATACATAAAAATAGACACATATATGTTTATATATACATAAATACGTGGGATATGTATACACACAGACACAGACACACACACACACACATATATATATATATATATATATATATATATATATATATATATATATATATATATATATATATATATATATATATATAATCTACACAACATATTTATAAATATGCAAGCCAAAATACAAGGAGCTAAAGAAAATTTTACGTGTTTCTTAATGCATCAAAAGATCAAAAGACATCTTCAAAAAACTAATAACAAACATACGTATACAGTATACGATTAAAAAAAATTCCTTAAATAAATAAAAGGTGTCACTGAGGACAGCCCTCTCATGAATCTGCATATCCAAACTGTCATTTGGAGATTTGTCTTCTAAATTGGATACGACCTCCTTTCACACACGCGGTGGTTTATTTCTGCCGTTTTGTTCTAGTAGTAAAAGCAGTAAAATAGTAGTCTATGAAATATGAATATCAGATTAAATGATTTTAGAAAAAAAAAATACTAACATATATACAGAGTTTTGAATCTATTTTTTTTTTACCTCTTTTCTTCTATCAATTTCAATCTTCAAGGTTCCTTTTATCTTTTTGTCTTTAAATTTTGTCCTTTTTCTTGAAGGAATATATTAATTTCTATACCAGGGTAATTAATTCCAACAATTGATAAAAATATTTATTCCCTTATTCTTGTAACTAAAATAACAAAACTTCATATCTAACAATCTTCAAATAAATAAAAATAAGGCTAAACTATATTCCTGTTACTTCTCCCTCAACTGATTTCTTCGTATTGGGAGGCATCACATCATCATCCAACATCCAGAGAGGATGACTAAGTATCATTCATCCATCCAGGTCCAGAAGGTACCGCTTTCATTCATCTACTGTATCGTCGCTCTCTTACGATACTCTACGGTCCCTGTTTCGACGATAACATTGATGATTACTGAAGGGGCTCTGACGTACACCAGAAAAGCAGCCAACAGAGCTTGGTTCATCCCGAAGGTCAGGAGCGAACGTAACATCTCCACGAAATGGGGCAAAATGACGTCCGTCGTGAGCTTCCAGATTTTCACAGCCATGACAATGAATACTTCAAACAATATCCTCAACAATGAATCCTTTGCAGGTTTCTCTTCTTCCTGGGAAAGCGAGTCAGACACAGTCGAGTCTGGAGGCTCTTCAGTCGTGGCTTGTATTGGAGGACCAGCAGTCATGGAAGGGTTCCAGCGCATTCCTGAAGACTTCTGTGTCTCGTAAGACTTCGGAGCCCTTGTCCAAAGAGATTCCGGCTTTTCATGAACGACGATCTGGTGAGATCGCGCATCCATTCCTGAACGAGTAACGGGAGGCTCTACGTACTGGTACTTGGAGCAAGTGCACATTCCATGCCACTTTCCATTCCTCAGAGGGCTCATGCATGCACGACACACGTGAGTTTGAGTGCTGCGGGCGACGAAGAGATCCTTCGCCCTCGACCCCATTCCAGGCTTTGGATACTGCACAAACGTCATTTCCTTCTGAGAACCAGCCAGCTGAGGAATCTTATTCCCGCCACATCCAATCTTCGGAAAGTTTCCTGTGATCTTCGCGAAAATATTCTGCATCCTTTGAGAATTTAACATCTGGAGGGCTTGAAGAAGTAGCTGCAGGTTTGTCCAGTTTAGGACATTTATACTTTCCGTCCACAGCTCTAGAAGAAGTTTGAGATTTATTTCCATCTTTTTTTTCAGATAATTAATGTATTTTCCAAATAAAAAGATTTATCATTATGTTTCATATTTTCACAATTCTAAATATCTTCAGCGGTGTTGCCATTTTACAGTTCCTTTTTGTTGCCAGTTATTCCTGTTATTATTGTTTTAATAGAAACACTTTTTGGAACATTCAATCCTACTAGTTTTATAGATGTGAATACCATGATTGCTATTAATATATATACATATATATATATATATATATATATATATATATATATATATA
>NC_090733.1:114147156-114149656 GCF_036898095.1 Palaemon carinicauda
GAACAATGGAATTTATTTAGCTTCCGAAGCGACCATCTCCCTCTCTCTTCAGAAAACAATTGGTTTTCTGAAGAGGAAGGAAGATGCTACCTTCGAAAGATGAATAAATTTCATTTTTCATACAATGATGGTTATTCTATATATCATAAATACACGGAATATTTTTGTATTTCAATGTATATATACATGTATATACACAGTATATATATATGTATATATATATATATATATATATATATATATATACAGTATATATAATATATATATTATATATATATATATATATATATATATATATATATATATATATATATTAATCATCTCAAGTTAAGTTTTAATATAGCTGAGTAAGGTGTTGAAGTAAATAAGAAGCCTGCCAATCAAGAGTAAGAAGTCTGGTGTGACCTCTTGACACGGACCAACCCATCTAGACGACCCAGACAGGGGTAACATTGATGTTCAAGTATCCGTAGGATACAGAGGACCTGTCGCACATCCTACGTATAATAAATTTATATGATGACACTACTCCTTACGCGTGATGGTGTTTAATGAACGGAGATGAACTAAAATGGACTTTTTTTCACAACCAACTCGAGTAGCCTTTTCCTTAGCCATTCCAATTTCCTCTTCCGTAACTTGTCATTACCAACCACTTGCGATGTGTTCCTTCGGGAAATCCCTTTCTTCCACAAAAAACGGAGGTCTATCATCACCGTCCATGATGATTCTCAAATGATGGGGGTAATGAGATCCCAAGGCAATCTACCGTAACAATGACACTCGGAAAGGGACTCTCTAGTTGTCATCCTTTCTCTATTTTTTCTTTAATTTAGAATAGAATTTTCACGGAGTAGAAGAGAGGACTCGCGCAAGATCAGCGTAACTCTACCAGCTGCTTATAAGAGTAGAAGTCCATGTTGGCACAGTGCCATCTTGACCTATCAACATCAAAATACTACTCTCTGAACTCCACCACTCGTATCTCTCAGTAAATAGGTTTCCAGATTCGGGCAGTTACATAATCCTGAAAAGAACAACCGAATCTCTCACTTATTTAAACAAACCTAACAATTTGTATAGAAGGTAATCTCTTCTCTCTGTTTACTGATTCTCCTTGTACTCTTCCTAAATCTTTTTTCTATATTCAAGAGATCCAATTCGACATACTGATGATTTTCGGACCAAAGAACGCATTCCGATTTAGGAATTTCGGACAATTTTATGATATCTATATGCAATTTATGACATAATTCATGTGAATTTTGAAAAAAAAAAATTATAAAAGCTCTTCTAAGGCTGAATATATAAGTAATAATCTAGCTAACATATCATGTATTACACAAATACTAAGGATTGAAAAAATGTAATTACATTTTGTAAATAGATTAGAAAACCATGCCCCTACTATCAAACTCAAACGTGCACACACAGATGAATATATATATATATATATATATATATATATATATATATATATATATATATATATATATATCCCTACAGTAGACTAGAAACAGCTACATTTGTTGTGTGTGTGTGTATATATATATATATATATATATATATATATATATATATATATATATATATATACACATATATGTATATATATTACATACATATATTTATATATATGTATATATATATATATATATATATATATATTTTATATATATACTTTATATATATGTATATATATATATATATATATATATATATATACAAAGTATATATTTATGTGTGGTTGTGAGCGTATTGCAGATACAAATTATGAGACCCAGTGGAAAAAAAATTGCTCGAGGTATACACGACCGTCCATGATTTGTGGGAAATACTTGTCCCTCGGGTACACTTTATAAATATTATTGCGGAGATATTACTTATCGTCTATATTTTCCCCATCTCGTATTATTTATTAAGGCGCGGGTGGGGGCATTAAAGGGCTAGCACACAATCTCTTTAGGTTCGTGAGCTTCGTTGATAATAATAATAATAATAATAATAATAATAATAATAATAATAATAATAATAATAATAGAAATAATAATAATAATAATGATAATAATAATAATAATAAAAATGATAATAATAATAATAATAATAATAATAATAATAGAAATAATAATAATAATAATGATAATAATAATAATAATAAAAATAATAATAATAATAATAATAATAATAATAATAATAATAACATTATTATTATTATCATTTTTATTATTATTATTATTATTATTATTATTATTATTATTATTATTATTATTTTAAAACTGTAAGAGTCCTAGCGAAAATCTACGGCAATCACGTTACATATTTCACCTTCCTTAGCCGTGCCAATTATTCTATATATTATTACGATAGCGTGTGTTATTTATTTTGCGAGTCGTGCTTTAAAGAAAACGGAAATAATTTCATGGTATACTCTTAGAAATTCACATTAGACTTCGATTACTTAACCAAAGCACATCTTATATAGTTTTCCCAATTTTGTCTT
>NC_090733.1:114152156-114154656 GCF_036898095.1 Palaemon carinicauda
TCTCTCTTTCTATATATATATATATATATATATATATATATATATATATATATATATACATATATATATATATATCTCACGCTCAGCTCTCCCCGTCTCTTGGGTAATTAGAGGGAGTAGTCATGCCCTCATGAGAGGGGGGTGCATGTACATGCATATCTATCTCAATATTTTGCCGTCAAAACTGACCGATCGTGTACACTAATTTGAAAATAAAGTTTGTACACTCGTAAAATTTCAACGAGGCAATGACAAAAATTCTCTTAACAATTAAAATCTTCTGAAGTTTTTACAAATGGCACACACCTACTGTTCATGTTTATTCTAATCCTTTTTATAAACAAAATATCATTTCTGTATTCACTACAACTCGAAAGGCAAGTTACATTCGGTCGTTCATTCCAATGGCACTCATGCATCGCTGTGGCTCAATGTCACTCACACCAGACACCGTGAGATCATTGCCGTAATTCTCAAGAGAAAAGTCATTGCAATTTCCCATCCCTGAAATTTGGGGCTGACGAGAAGGGATGAATGCTAATTAATAATAGTGAAAACTCTGCACTGGATATTTCTCATTCTCTCCGGAATATTTCAAACCTCAAGTTTTTTATACGAGCATGGAAATATCAATATTGATTTCCCGTTTAGAAAATGTATATAATCTTGAAATCGATTTCATCAGACTATTACAATGCTTGATTATAATCCTTTTAGAACTACAGTATATTAAGGGTTATCATAGCCGATTAGAAACGTCTCTATCTGACTATAGCCGGACTGGTGTTCGAGTCACGCTCAAGTTCGATCATTTCCTGGTAGCATATATATCTACTTGTTGGGTCATCGGCAGCCATTACCTGGCCCTTCCAGGTCCTAGCTTGATGGAGATAGGGCTAGGGTGCTGATCATATGCGTAAATGGTCAGTCTCTAGGGTATTTTCTTGCCTCGACAATGACGCTATATAGATGTTAATTATCTCACAATGGAACATTGGTTAACCTGTTCTGAATATGTCTGCATTAAAAAAAAAAAAAAATCGATTTACTGTTAATCAGTTTCTGAAATTTTGCACAATCTTTTGGATAACGAGAGTGATTTTTTTTTATAATTTTTTGGATCATGTTGTAGGAGAAAAATGATATATGGCTGAATGAATTCTCTTATTGTCATCAACGTTTACAAAATTACAACTACGATAATAATAATAATAATAATAATAATAATAATAATAATAATAATAATAATAATAATGTTAACCTAAATATTGTTAGGCAAGAAATTGCGAAATTAGTAAAAACTAGTAATTCTCATAACAGCAACAACAACACCAACAAGAATAATAATACTAATAATAACAATAATAATAATAATAATAATAATAATAATAATAATAATAATAATAATAACGATAATAATTTATAATAATAATAATAATAATAATAATAATAATAATGATAATAATAAAGTTGAACCTAATTATTATAAGAGTGAACTGTAGCAGCAACACATGTATTTCATTTTATTGACAGTCCATCAGACCTCCGCCGCGACAGCTTAATTTTCGACCTTGACCTTGACCTTTGACCTTATCATGCATTAATTGGCGTGAGTTTTCATACACCCAAATATGAACCAGGTTTGAAGTCTCTGTGACAACGATGTTCAAACTTATGGATGATTACGTGAATCGGAGTTTTGGTGGACCGTGACCTTGACCTTTGACCTTCCAAAATTTAATCATTTCCAGGTTTTTTAATAACAGTTGATCCCTGCAAGTTTCATTGCTCGGCGATTAAAATTGTGGCCAGGAAGCTCTTCACAAACAAACACACAAATATGGGCGAAAGGATAATAATAATAATAATAATAATAATAATAATAATAATAAATATCTCTATGTGAGTAACTGGTCTTGAATTACAGTTCAAAGAAAACCGTCTTGATATCGACCCAGTAACAGAAAACGGTCGATGATTAATTTTTTTTTTTAACCTAAATCTGTTACTTCTATAAAAAAAAAAATACTAGATGCCTAGTAATGCTACTTTAAAAATACATGTTTCTTTACCTCAATTTTCGGTTACTTGTTCTCCAGTTGTCCTATATTCATTTATTTGATTGGATGCTTTTGTTTCGATAGAATTTTTTTTATTAGCTTTTGATTCTTTTTTTTTTTTTTTTTGTCTTTTGTTCTCTCTGTATGGCCTACGATTTATTGAAAATCACTAAGGGTCTCTTGTATTGACGATCACTAAAAGCCATTGTTTCTGTGGTCACGAAAGGCCTTTGTCTCGTTGGCTATAAAAGGCCTTTATTTATATGGCCACTAAAGCCTCTATTTCATGCACATAAAGATCCTCAGCTTTTTTAAGTTTTCAAAAGGAAAGGCTCCAATAGAAAGATAACATTTTTAAACGAAAATTTATATACCAAACATTACAATATCGCACTGAGCAACCAATATGGGATCCATAATTCATGTGCGTTTTTATACAT
>NC_090733.1:114159656-114167156 GCF_036898095.1 Palaemon carinicauda
CATGTCAATTCACGTCTGGAGTTTGGCCAGTTTTTACCACCATTCTGGCCGGTGTGGACGGTGGAAGACTTCAGTCTGACCGCTCACAGCAAACCAACCTAGTATTATTATTATCATTACTTCCTAAGCTACACCCCTAGTTGAAAAACCAGTATGCTATAGGCCCAGGGGCTCCAACAGGGAAAATAGCCCAGTTAGGAAAGGAAACAAGGAAAAATTAAAAAAAAAATTAAGAATAGTAACATCAAATTAAATATCTCCAATATAAACTATAAAAACTTTAACAAAACAAGAGGAAGAGAAATAAGATAGAATAGTGTGCCCGAGTGTACCCTCATCCAAGAGAACTCTAACCCAAGACAGTGGAATACACTGTACAGAGGCTATGTCACTACCCAAGACTAGAGAGCAATGGTTTGACTTTGGAGTGTTTTTCTCCTAGAAGAGCTGCTTCCCTTACCTAGAGGAAAGTGGCCACTGAACAATTACAGTGCAATAGTTAACCCCTTGGGTGAAGAAGAATTGTTTGGAAATCTCAGTGTTGTCAGGTGTATGAGGACAGAGGAAAATATGTAAAGAATAGGCCAGACTTTAGGTGTTCGTGTAGGAAATGGGAAAATGAACCGTAACCAGGGAGAAGAATCCAATGTAGTACTGTCTAGACTCTAGCCAGTCAAAGGACCCCATAACTCTAGCGGTGGACTTAACTACTACAGCTTTGCTGAACATGGCAATACACAAACCATTTCACCACGTTAAGGTATCTCCACTCAGAAATGGATGTGTATATATATATATATATATATATATATATATACATATATATATACATATATATATATATATATATATGCACACACATTATGAATATATATGCATGAGTGGACGTTCTTTTCCCTTGCAATATCTTAATTAACAAACGCAGGTTCTCTAGGCGAAATCTCTTTAACTGAAGAACTAATGGACGCCCCAAGTATGCTAATTAACCCAAGACGATAATGATACTCCGTCCTCTCAAGTGGATTAGATCTTCTGATGAATTAACCACTTGGGGGGGGGGGGGCATTTGCACATCCTTAAGGTTTAAAGGGACTGTGACATTGCCCTAGAGACTGACTATATATATATATATATATATATATATACATACATATATATATATATATATATATATATATATATATATATATATATATATATATATATATATATATATATAAATGGTCAGCGCCCAAGCCTCCTCTCCATCCAAGCTAGGACCCGACAATGGCTGCCGGTGAATCAGAAGGTAGACCTATAAGCTCCTCTAAAGATGTTAAGGTTGCAGACACTACAAGAATCTATCAAGCTTGAGCGGGACTCGAACCCCGGTCCAGCGATCACCAGGCAGGGAAGTTTCATATTTGTTTGATGTTTGTTTAGTCTTGGTTGCTTATATTATCTTACGTTTGTAGTTGTTATTCAATTAATATTCCTGCAAGTTGTACGTTTTAGTTTATGACTCATTTCATAATGTGTATGACGATAGCAGATTAGCTAAATTTCAATCTCCTATTTAGTAATTGGTATTTAGACGACTTTAACACTAATTAAGTTTTATATATGTTTGATATAATTTGTTTTAATGTTTATGGGGAATACTCACTTGATACGATGAATGCAAACTACATCAATTTCGTTCTCAATTGTAGTAATTTTATTTTACACTGGTCATCATTACGCTAATGAGATGAATGAAATTTGCATCTACTTGTCCTATTGTCAAAACTTTTACTTTACTGCAGGTAATTCATATACGTTTGTGCTTGATATTTCTTTATGATAATTGAATTTGTACCGTGTCCGGGGGATAAAAGTTTATTTTCTTACTAATGATTGATATCAAGCTGAAATAATTGATAATTTACTTCATTTTGACAATTTTTAAGGGTAATAAGTAGGTCTCCCTAGTTAGTTTTCATCTTTTGACCTATTTTTTCTTATGATAATGTCCCTCTGGGATGTTATTGATTCGAAGCCATTAATTTATTATTATTATTATTATTATTATTATTATTATTATTATTATTATTATTGGCTAAGACACAAACCTTTTGTTTTGATAAAGTTTTCATAGTTTATATAGGAATATCTATTTAAATGTCATTGTTCTTAAAATATATTATTTTTCCTTGTTTCCTTTCCTCACTGGGCTATTTTCCCTGTAGGGGCCCCTGGGTTTATAACATCTTGCTTTTCCAACTAGGGTTGTAGCTTAGCAAGTAATAATAATAATAATAATAATAATAATAATAATAATAATAATAATAATATGCTATAGACCCAAGCTCTCTGACAAATGAAGCATCAGTGTTAAATTTTTCAATGTAATATTTCGTTTTTTAGACGCATAAAAAGAGAAGAAAAATGAATCTGTATTCATCGACTACTATCGCAAGCCTACCTTATAAATACGCAAATTCTAAGATCTTGAGATATTCGTATCACACAAGTCATTTAGTAGATACTGCGTCCGTTTGTGTGTAAGGTACGATACTCTCTGTGTATATAGATGTTTGTGTGTGTTCGTGTCAATAGTTACAGAAGAATTCGAAATATATGCCTAGGTAGACTCCTTCTGAAACAACACTCCCCCCCCCCACCCCCTTCCGACCGCACCCAAAAAAAAGACATTATCTACACAAAGCTAGATGAACTATTGAAACAACTTCTTTGTCTGCATCTTTTCCCACTTTTATGTGGGGTCGATGTTTCTGGCCAGCGTTCTCCATCTACCTCTTGTTCTTTGCTTTTTGTTGCTTTCTCGTCGTTATAGTCTATAAATCAAACAGGCTTTATGCCAGAACGAGATCTAGCTCCATGAGCATCACAAAATTTACTCCTGTTAAATCAAAAGTAAATTGAAAATTAATAGAAGCTTTTGAGGAAAGAGATGAAAATATTTGTTGCATCCCAAAACATGAGTTTCTTCCGGTTTAAAAGCCACTCATGATTGGCAGAAGCAAGCGACTGTGACAAGGCCTTATGAAGCAGGTAAATGCCCTAGAGACTGATCATACATCCATAAGATTATTGCCCAAGACCCCTCTCCATCCAAGCTATGACCAAGGAGGGCCAGGCAGTGGCTGCGGATGATTCAACAGGTAGATCTATAGGCTTCCCCAAATCCTCCATTCCCATCATTAGCTCACAAGGATGGTGAGGTTGGAACGACCAAAGAAACTAACGAGATTGAGCGGGACTAGAACCCCAGTCTGGCGTTCACCAGTCATGGACGTTACCACCTCGACCACCACAAGCCTTGGCAGGTAGGAAAAGAGATCAATATACGAAAGGAAAAATGAAAATAAAATACCAGAAGGCAGCAGTTCTCACTTCCCCGTATGAATTAAAAATAAAAAATTCTATGTGATTTTTTGGACTAAAACGAGGACAAAATTGCTAAATATAAATAATCAAAAGATGCTGTGACGAATTTAAATTTGATATTCTTTTCTGAATTTTCATGTGAAATAAAAAAAAAAGATGGAAGACCACATTAATGATACAAAAAAAGAGCATAATTTATCTTTTATCAGAATACCACATTAAAAATATAAAAAAACCAAACACGCATTTCCGATTTCGTCCTAACCTTTGAAAATGAAAAACCAAGTTAACATAATAAAAACCATGCTTATTGACAAGACAAATGTTGCATAATCCTCCTATCAATACTGGTGATCCCAAATTAGTAATGAAACAATTTAATTTTATTGAGCCAGCTTGAATTCGGTATGTGGTGAATCAAGATGAAAACGCACACAAACACACGCATTTCTTCACTATATAATAAAGAATAAGGGCCTAGATATATATATATATATATATATATATATATATATATATATATATATATATATATATTATATATATATATATATATATATATATATACATACATATATATATATACATACATACATATATATATATATATTTATATATTTATATATATATATATATATATATATATATATATATATGTGTGTGTATATATGTATCTATATGTATATAGATATATATATGTATATGTATATATATATGCTACATATATATATATATATATATATATATATATATATATATATATATATATATATATATATATATATATATTTCCTGTCACGATCAGCTCACCTGGTCCCTCAGATAGGGAGTAGTAGTTCCCTAATGAGGGGGTGCATGTGCGTGTATGTAAATCTATATAAATATTTTACCGTCATTTGTGACAAGTGGCGTACACTAGTGTGTATGTGTTTGTATGTATTTATGTATGTGTGTATGTATGTATGTGTGTGTATTTACACACACACACACACACACACACACATATATATATATATATATATATATATATATATATATATATAATATATATATATATATATATATATATATATATATATAAATACTTACCTTTTTCCACTTCGAAGGAATGCCTCTATTGTATCAATCATCCACTTATCGGGATAATTCTTCTACCCCCACCCAATCGGAAATTTGCCCCGGAAAACCAACTAACGAGCCCCTATTGAAACGGGCGTGACAAATACCGAGGTCATTTGTAGTTCAATGAAGGGAAAATGGATGTCCGAGGGCTCTTTTGACCACCCCCTCCCCTCTCCCCTCCCTCAATCAACCACTTCAGACCTGAACTGCGCACTTCAAACGAATCGCTTGATTGCCTTCATTTGTTCAGGTAATTTTGGGCGAGTAATTACCGGAGGAGTCTGAGGGGCGTTGTGTGAGGGTAACGATGGTTTCCGTGTTGTTTGTGTCGTTATTGTTGCTGTCTTTAGCGAGATATATTTTTGTCTCAGTCGAGAAACATGACAAGCGACATTTTTAATATTGCAGAAATCGCAATTGAAAAATTTCAATTTTTAATTGCGAATTATGCAATATTACAAATGGCGCTTGTCATGTTTCTTGACTGAAACACTCATATATAATAAACAATAATGAATAATGATGGTTATATCATGATCCCAATCAAAATCATTGTTATTATTACCGTTTATTCTTTGTATAAATCGAACTAATATGAAAGTTAAAATAATGTGAAACCGTGATAGCCTACAATATTTTCTAGGTATATGAATGATAATAATGTATAAGCGATAAAAAATAATATAATTTCATTACTTTGATCATCATCAGCATCATTACTTCTAATATTATCCTAATGAGAGCAATATTCCATAACAGAAAATAATAACACTTGGGAAATAACAATAGATAGAAATTCTTAAGATGAGCATGTAAAAGCTTAGCAATTTCTCAGTTCTGATTTTCTGTATTGATCGATACGAGAGACAATAAATTAATAGTAAATTATGATAAACCTTTACTTATATTTTTGAATAGGAGCAACTTGCAAATTCACAAATGATCTTTTGCTATCTATATATTTAGTTCTAAGAATATTATTTTGACACGTACTAGTACATAACTTTGCAAGTGGTTATGGTAAAATATCATGAATACTGTATATAGGACAGTGGCAATACCCTAGCAAGCAGGACTAGAGACTGACCATATATATATATATATATATATATATATATATATATATATATATATATATATATATATATATATATATATATATATATATATATATATATATATATATATATGATCAAGGCCCAAGGCCTCTCTCCATCAAGCTAGGACCAGGGAGGGCCAGGCAATGGCTGCTGTTGATTCAGCAGGTAGACTTATAGGCTCCCCCAAACAACCCTATTCATAGCTCACAACGATGGTGAGGTTGCAGACACATAAAAAAAAAAAATTGAGCGTGAGCGGTACTCGAACCCCAGTCCTGTAGATCGCTAGTCAGGGACGTTAAACACGTCTGGCTATTTACACTTTATAACACAAAAAGGCCATTGCACTGCTATATAGGACAAATCCTCATGGCACGAAAAATGGATACGATAGATGCATAAACAAATTAATAAATCAATTATTTGATTGATTATTCATCTATGAATGAAATAAATGAATACAAATATTATAAATTAAATAAACAAATACATGAATATGGAATATTTTGCCGATTTCGGCATCAAAATAGGCGGAAACTGGAGAGGGATTTCCATCATCCGGCATTAAATCAAATAAACGGCCACGCCCTCTATCTGCTCGACCGGGAAATTACTCGCGACTGTTCAGATATATAGAAATGTGGATTACTCGCGCGCCTTCGAAAACACTATTTCGGGTTTACTCTCCGTTCCTAGCTATTTAATATCTCATTCTGCTTCTTCTCTTTTTTATTATATTATCTATGTTTAATTTAACATTTCATATTTATTTTATGTTTTACAGAACGTAAGTTCGTTCACGACCTTATTTGTTGTGATGAATTTCATTTTATATTTGTCTTTAGTTAGATCTTAAACGGTGGCCTTTTTCATAAAATTCATATGTTAAATTGCTTAAGAAAAAACATTTTAGAAATCAAATTCAGTTTCATTCAAAATATTGTAACCTAACATTTGAGTAATTTAATGAAACATAATTATTGCACATACACTCACAAAGAAATAATTCTATTTAGAGCAAATAAGCAAAAACACGCATCTGCATCACAATGAAATAAGTGTGGCATTACTTGAACATTGAGAAATATAGGTATGAAAGGAATCCTTTCTCTAAGACACATAATAGTAGAGAGAAAATAACTCTAAATCTTCCTATCTCCCTTAAACGAACGATGACGACCGACCGGCTCCCAGATGAACGATAACTTCAATCAACGAGCAAAACTTCAAAATGAGGAAGTAATTTTCGTCTTATCTCATGCCCATAACTCTAATCCTCGCTCGATCTTTTTTAAAGAGAATAGTGTATGAAGTCTTATCTCTAACTTCACATCATAATTACGCAGGCATAATTAACTGTTCCCAATGGTTACGTAAGCAGAATTAACTGGTCTTCATGGTTACGTAGGCAGAATTCACTGTTCTTCATGGTTACGTAAGCAGAATTAACTGGTCTTCATGGTTACGTAGGCAGAATTCACTGTTCTTCATGGTTACGTAAGCAGAATTAACTAGTCTTCATGGTTACTTAAGCAGAATTAACTGGTCTTCATGGTTACTTGAGCAGAATTAACTGTTGTTCGTGGTTACGTAGGCATAATCAAATGTTCTCCATGGTTACGTAGGCAGAATTAACTGTTCTCCATGGTTAAGTAGGCAGAATTAACTGATCTCCAAGGTTACATAGGCATAATTAACTGTTCTTCATGGTTACGTAGGTAGAATTAACTGTTCTTCATGGTTACGTAGGCAAAAATTAACTGTTTTCCATGGTTACGTCGGCAGAATTAGCTGTTCTTCATGGCTACATAGACACAATTAACTGCTCTTTTTGATTACGTAGGCAAAATTAACTGGTCGTGTTAAACGAACAATAATTTTGGTTAATACATACGCCGTATGGAATGAC